>NC_092342.1:304493676-304798823 GCF_046630445.1 Rutidosis leptorrhynchoides
CAAAAACACAAGGCACAAAAGCAAGTCGAAAAAGCCGGGTCGTTACATCTTGGCCATTTAGGTCATCTACAATTTTACTGTTTCCTCTGCATTTAATGCAGCCATATCTGATTCATTGGTTATCCATTCGAGGTGGTTTCAAGAAAATTGTGTTTTTAGATGATTAAACGCTGATGGTAATATGGTGGAATATAAAAGGTTCTACGGTAACAATAAAGAGCACGCATATATATCAAAGTTATAATAAAGTTGTTTCGAATGAAAAGTCGAAGTTGATTTGCTGGAGCTGTGACAAAATTTACTATTTTGAAAGGGATTACCAAGTTATTTTGGGTAATAATAACACTAAAGGAGTTAGCACTGCTATGTGTTAAATGTTCACTCAGTTTCTGAGAGTTTTTCAGGTGCATAACTATATCCATCAATCTTTTCTTCCGTAGATGAAGTATGGTTGGTTCATCCTCTCGATTAAGGTGTTTTCAAGAATTATGAAAGGTGTGAATGCAGATTGTAATCGTCAAGATACAAATGAGGTTTAATGTGAAATCAAGTGGCAAACTTGAAGAAATGTTTAGTTTCATATGTTATAATCAATATTTTAATTCATTTTAATTCATTTTAATTGTCCAATGTTATTAGTCCACAGTCGATAGTCCATAGTTAACAGTCCAATAATTCATATATAGTTTAATATATAATATTCGAATTAATTAATACGTATCGTGACCCGTTATATACATGTCTCAGACTCGATCACAACTCAAAGTATATATATTATTGTAGAATCAACCTCAACTATGTATAGCTAACTCAAGCATTACTGCATATAGAGTGTCTATGGTTATTCCAAATAATATATATAGATGCGTCGATATGATATGTCAAAACCTTGTATACGTGTCCCGATATTTAAAGTGCGTAAAATAAATAACAGAAATTAAATGATGATAAATAAAATTGCGAGAATATAAATTGCGATAAATAAATGTAATCAGTTAGCTAGGAACAGTTAGCATGGATTCTTAACAAAAATTTTCTCATAGTTAATTTATTTGTTTCTAACAAATTTTATTTTATCCAATATTTTTCTTCATTATGCCACTTGTTGGATTCTGATAGGTCAAAATCCAAATATGAAATTGAATGAAAATGGTTATTCTGCTATGAACGGATACGTATATATGTGGATGTAAGTAGGATAGTGAATGACTGTTGAATCAGCTTCGAATAATGTACAGTGTAATTTATTAATGTGAAATCTAAATATTCCTCGGGTATTACCTACTCGTTAAATATTTTCACCATTAATAGTTTGTACAAAAGAATTTTTAATTACAATCTTTATGAAAACATATATACATATATATTTTCTTCAGATGTAATTATAGATTTAATGAGTTAATATAACATTAAACTCATTTGCATTTCGGTTAGAATTAAAGTACATAATCTCTAAAACATTAGAAATTATATAATCGTCATGTAGAACGAAGAATAATAATGTAGAACGATTCGTAGAACGATTCGTAGAACGATAATTATAATCGAGGTATAGAATGAGATGTTGAGGCATGGATTGTTGATGGTACTGGTGCTGTTACTGATGGTACTGTTGGTGGCAGTGATGTTGTTGAAGCTGGTAAATTTTACACCATATTCTCCAAATTGATTACTCGAGCGCGAAGTTCGTTAACTTATTCTATTATTCCAGGATGATTGTCGGTCGAAACGAGCGGATGAATAAGGTTTAGAATTTTGGATAGAATATAATCGTGATGAGTTATCCTGGAAATAAGAGAGAAAATGGTATTTCGGACAGGTTCGCCGGTAAGCGCTTCAGGTTCATTGCTGAGAGTTAAATTCGGTAGGTGGAAGGGATCGCCTTCTTCTTGCCTCCATTGACTGAGTCGGCTACGAACCCATCAGATGAATTGGGGATGGTTGATTGGTTGATTCATTCTGGTGACGCTGCCTCCGGAGCTTAGGTGAACATCCATGTCGGAGTAGCTGTAGGAATCCGAGGAATTCGAACTGGTTGAGGGATTCATCTCGTACGATTAGATGAAGGATTTTTGATAAGAAATAGATTATAGGATGTAGATTAGTACCCTGCAATACATAATTTACATATGCATATATAATACTAAAATCCCATAAGTTACGGAGGAATCTACAGAAGCTGTCAGGCAAAGGTAACAATAACAGATACGCTAAGATATGAATTATCAGATATGCTAAGATATGAATTTTGTCTATACACTATTCATGCAATCAATGCAGTAAGATGTGTCTAGACTAAGAATGATAAGCAGGTAATTTTCGACACGAAATGATAAGCAAAACTTTTGACATGTAGACACGGTTGAAGTCCAGACCCACTAATGCATCAAAACAACTATCAGTTAGACACACTAATGCAAGACCTGGTTCGCTAAGACCACAGCTCTGATACCAAATTTAATGACCCGTCCTAATCCATCTGGACGAATACATTATATTTGGTTACATCGCGAGGTACTTGACCTCTATATGATACATTTTACAAACATTGCATTCGTTTTTAAAAGACAAACTTTCTTTATAACGAAAGTTGACGGCATGCATACCATTTCATAATACATTCAATTATAATTGACTTAATAATAATCTTGATGAACTCATTGACTCGAATGCAACGTCTTTCAAAAGATGCCATAAATAACTCCAAGTAATATCTCTAATATGAGCAAATGCACAGCGGAAGATTTCTTTAATACCTGAGAACAAACATGCTTTTAAGTGTCAACCAAAAGGTTGGTGAGTTCATAAGTTTATCGTAAACAATAAAATTCATCATTTTGATAGACCACAAGATTCAAATACAGTACACCTATCTCGTGTACGAAACCATTTTCATAAATCTTAGTAACCGTACACATATCTCGTATACAAAAATATCATACACATAACTTGTGTATAAAATCATTCTCTCGATACATAACATTCACTTTTCATTCATTGCTTGGCTTGGTAACCGGCCTTAACATATAATGCGCATAAATAATACCCCAAAACAGAACATCTCGTCTGTATAATAATAAACTTCGAAGTACTAAACTCCACGCCCACTAGTAGTGAACATTCTGGGTGGTGGTGTTAAACCCGGTAGCTACCTTTAGGATTCGCGTCAATTAGGCGTGCACTAATTCTCAAAATTAGTGATGTTCCCTAATTCTTAGGCTACCAAGCAAAAATAATCAGGAGAAAATATTCACAACAATTAGTGGCAATTATAACGTCCAACTAATTCAATAATAATCCACAGAACTTCTGTCTGCATAATAATTCATCCGAGGAATGTTTTGCTTGTGTCTATCTCGTCAAACATTTATAAAAGCATTTAATGTATTCTCAGTTCAAAAATATATTTCAAAAGCATTTAATAAAGCAGTTATAAAAATAGCGCATGTATTCTCAGTCCCAAAAATGTAAAGAGTAAAAGGGAATCAAATGAACTCACAATACTGTATTTTGTAGTAAAAATACATATGACGACATTGAACAAGTGTAGGGTTGGCCTCGGATTCACGAACCCTTATAAGCTTTTTCTAAAAAGAATTGCCATGGACAGGGCTCGAACCCGCAACCTCTCGCTCACGCACAAACCCTCCTTGTCATTGAGCTGTTTTGTTATTTTCGGAATAATTCCTAGTTTAATCCCTATAACCCGAAATTTTTCTGTTCCTATCTTCTCTTCTATCAGATTCATTTGAATCCAGCTCACCAAGAATAATATGGGTCTCGGCCCAACACAAATCATATTTTATCTCGGCCCAACATCTAGATATTTTAAAGCCCAATTATCCAAAAGAAAAGGAATACGCCCAAACTTGTTTATTCCAGAAAAATACACAGCTCATAAATTAATCCGATTCTTTTTCTTTTCTTCATATGTCGTACATAAACTAATTAAATATATGTAGGCTATATTATCTCGTCATCATTATCTTCCTTGAACCTAAACGAAACAGTAGCAGGAAATAAGGAAGTTGTAGGTGGTGGTGACGGTTGTAGGCCATGGGTTGAATTCGTACAAGTAACAGAAGGAGTTTGAAGGCAATAATCTTTGATGGTATTTGATAGGATAAACAAATGCAACACAGCAGCAATAATAACGTGTGATTTTGATCCTGTTTAACTTTCTTTTTAAACCGAATAATAAACTGTACGGTATTCTAATGATGATGGTGGTTATGGAGGTTTACAAGGTGGTTGAAGTGTTGATTTTTGAGTCATACAGAAGATGAAAACTGCAACTGCGGTAGCGCAAAATAGAGGTATAAACAATAATAATGGTGGCGGTTTGCGTTGGTTTACTTGTGGGTTTATGATGAAAACTGAAGGTAATACAAAGTGATGTCGTTGTTGATCGATGGTGAACAGAAAGTCATAAGAAGCGATGGTGGTTTCTCAGCTTGATCAAAAACCGAAAAAGAATAGTAGGTGTTGGTGATTTAACGAGGAAGAAGGGTAATGGGTGTAGGGTGATCATGGCGTTCGACTATTATGGTGGTTTATGTAGGTTCAAGGTGGTGTTTGAATGATGAAGATGGTGTTGGGTTTTGTGATTTAAATAAAACGAAGGTGGTGGTGATTGTGAGAGTGATGACGATGGTGGTGGTTGTCCGATGAAGAGGGTGATCGGTTGTGGCCGGTGGTGGGTGATGGAAGGTCATGGTGATGGAGGTTTCTATCTCTCGTACATGTGTATGTATATATAACTTGTACATGTGTATGTATATATAACTTATAGAAATGGTGATGATCGATTGAAACAAAAACAGAAAGAAGGAGTTGTTACAATCATATATGCAATCATATAGATATATAGTGATATATTAATTAATTGATATAATAATAATAATAATAATAATAATAATAATTAATAATAATAAAATCTAATTCACATGTTTGATTGATTAAACAGGAAAGCCATCGGACAATTTGTCAGTATTCTTAACAACCTCGGATATTATTTCGCGCCCGTTGGTAATTAGTGGCGGATGAAAGTGTTCAGAAAAATCTCATATTTTTAAATTAACTATATTTATTTATTTTGGTCATTATGGTATAAAATTCGAGCATTAACTATTAAATAAAATTTACATTAATTATTCACTCCCAACCCCAAGTAAAATATAAAAAGTTTTAAAATTCAACAAATAGTTCATAAATACATTTTTAATAAGCCTAAAATTTATATTACTCATTTTCGAATCATCGTTTATTTTAAAATCACCTAAGTTTGAACTTAACTTATTTAAATAACCATCGAATGATAACGAGTGCTTCTATCGTTTACTAAATAAATTCGGAACTATATTTATATATTCAATATACCTTATTTATATATATAGATATGTTTTTAAATCATAATTATTATATATTGTTTTATTTTACATAGTTAATTATAATATATTTCAAGTTATTATATATATATATATATATATATATATATATATATATATATATATATATATACATATCTATTTACAAGTAATTGTTCGTGAATCGTCGAGAATGGTAAAAGGGCAAATGCATTCATGTAAACTATTCCAAAGTTTTCGAGACTCAACATTACAGATTTTGCTTATCGTGTCAGAAACATATAAAGATTAAGTTTAAATTTGGTCGGAAATTTTCGGGTCGTCACATCGATCACTTCAAAACCCACCGCTACAGCCAATCGCTCGTTGAAACCCACCGTCAAAGATCCGATATTGGAAAACCCTATAATCGATCGTGAAACCATCGCAGATGTCGTGTTGGCTGTGGCGGCGATGGTCGCCATTGGCGGAGGTGGAGATGATTAATCTGGTACCGTTCAAGATTTCATCTGCAATTCTATGGATTGAATGATGGAAGATAAATGATACAGTCATCTGTGTTGGTGTGTTTTGGGAAAAGAAAGGGATGTAGAAGGTACTGGAAGGGGAGAAGGAAAAGGGAAGATGTAGTGTAGTTAAATGTTTTAGGAAGGTGGAGAGGCATCTAAGTACGGATTCATTATTAGGTGAACTAGAATGGTATAACAGTATACTCGAACAGTATAATAGTGCATTTAGGAGGCTTTAGGCAATGAGGTTAAAGGGATTTTTACGTGATTTAGTATGGAGATAAATAAGTCGTAGATATATATGGAGTTGCGAGTGCACTCGTAACTATATTTAATTAATTATTTATTTTAATAATAATATAGTTATTTTAATGTACTATAGAGTATTTATATACCGACATGTAGGTTTAACACATTTAATAATACAACTCGTGATTTAATGTGATTAAGGTTCCAGTTTAGTGACGTTATTAAGAGATTAGTACCCTAATTGATTACTGTAATTAAGTACGGCAAATGGATCCCACTTATTTACCTTTTTTACTTATAGTTGAAAATTCCCAAAGGTCACCATGCTAGGTCCCAATAGCACCCAAAAATAATTGTATACAGTATACAATACAATACAATTAACAGTAGCCTTCACTTGATAGGATGGATAATGTATAGATTAATACTTTATTAAATACTGCTACACAATCATAATCCATTCATTATTAGTAACTCCGTATTATTTATAGTAATAATTTACATATGAGTAGCATGTTTTATATGAAAATGACCTAAATCAAGTTTTTTTTATAATATAATATAGCAACTTTTTCTGAGTTTACTAAGCAATTAAATGATGATAAAATTATATTTTAAAAAAAAAAAAAAAAACAAAAACAAAAACAAAACAAAACTGGGAACCAGACATATAGGTATAAAGGGAAACCATGAGGTGAAAGAAGAAAAGTGTTTAAAAAAAAAATGCAATTGAGAGGGGCTGAAGAGAAGTATTGACATTATAAAAGGGCTTTTAGGTTGATACTTGAAATTTATATAAGTATCTATTTAAATTTAAATATCTATTTAAATGGATAGATAAGATATTTTTAGATTGCACACTCGTGAGAGAGACTTATTTGCACTTACATCCTTAGACTTACGTCTATAAGCAGATCGGCTTTGTGATTTTAGAAAACAACTTGATATTTCATACTCCGTAAATTAATATGTTTTTTTTTTTCCGACAAACTTGCATCAGTGTATCATTTATTTAAACCACACTCATCATTTGCATACACACGCGCATTCGGGAGGAAACTCGAATCGCATTACAGGAACTCGATCCTTTAACCATCCCGAGGGTAGGAGGACCGGGTTTGAATCCTGAATGGATCCAGGAGAAAACCTCCCGAGGTCAATCTGAATATCCATATTTCAGGCAGATTAAATAATAGGATGGGCAGAGCGAGACTTGAACCCATAATCTAATCCTCAGCCCCAACACACAAGGTGAAGGAGATATCGTTGAAACAATGCTTTGTTGGCTCCGTAAATTAATAATAATCTACTCTCAAATCTCTATAAATCAGATGTGGCTTATTTTCAATTTCTTATACTCACGAAACATTTGGTTTTGGTATTTACAACTTACAAGTAATATTATGTCTCAACGGACAACATATCAACTTGATATTTAAAAAATGTAGCATAAATATTCACATGTTATATGCTTCTTGATTCATAATCATCATAAAATACATATTCTCAAAAAGTAAAAAAAAAAAATAAAAAAAAAAAAAATCCATACCATAGACAATTAGCAATGAATGAACGACAATTAGCAATGATATGTTAAGCTACGGCGGAAATAGAATGGAAGCTGCTGGATTTGAATTTATATTGCAAAAATTTTAATTTTTTTCATTTTGTCCTTAGTGAAAATTTTGTTATCCAAAATTTTTCATATTTTGCCCTAAAACCTCCATATTTTATCTAAAAACTTTCATATTTTGAAAAAAAAAAAAATTGTTAGGCTTAAAAAAAATTGTTGCTTGGTGAGAAAAATACCCGTTCTACCACTGTCGTTAACTCTTGATCAAAATTGTTTTGTAGTCGATTTGATCCACCTTCCATAGCTTATTTAGTATGACATCAAACTTCGTGTTAGTATGATCACCACTCACCATAAATTGTTATTATGATCACCAATATGTAACTAAAACGAGTGACAATAAAACCTTGTGTTGTAGCTCATGTGGTGGTGGTATGCCTCTCTTAGCGATGGTTCAGGAGTTCGACTCTCGTGGGGTGCAGCATTACACACAAGGTTGCCCATTTACTCTTGAATTCCACTCAAGGGTGCTTTCCGCAAATCGCCTTGCGGGGGCAGTGAGAGAGGGGGGTTTACCGCCTATGTCCTCGGATTGGCCCGAGTATCCTCTTGAGCAGTAGTTGAAGATAGATTATGCAACTGTGAAAAGTGAACGTGTGAGTGGTTAAGTACTCTGAATGATCTAGTACTACTGCTAAAATAACGAGTGCCAATAACTCTAAACATAACATATGTTACAATTTGGTTTTATCTACACATCCATAGTGCATTCTTGAGTGAGGGATGAATATGTATAATAGTAATTATACAAGGATGAATTTGCAATGAAATGAATTAAGAGTTTTAAGTGACACGAAAGAGACAAGGGCCTACCTTTTAAACCCACCTTTGTTCTATCTTCTCTCTCCTTGCACTTTTTCCAACTTTTGCCCTTTTTTAAGATATTTTTTGATGTGTTGTCAGATATTTTATACACCTCCAAAATCAACACCTACCTTACAATACATACCCAAACACAGCAAACAGATTAGAAAAATTAAAGAACGAAATCTAGAAAGCTCTCACCTTTTTAGGGTTTGAACTACTGTAATTCAAAAAGATCTCTGCTTTTCGCCTGCACTTACCTGTAAGCTTTCTGGGTTCTGTTTATTTTGGCTTTATAGATATGGGTTATTTTGGGTCTGTTTAATTTCTTTATATTCTGCAAGCTCTGTTTGATTCATTGATTAAACACTTATCTTTTGTTAATCTTGTTTCTTTTAAATTTATTATCTTTCTATTCTGTGTGTGTAATTTTGTCAATTTTATTGGAAATTGGGTTGTCATTGTGTGTGTATTTTGTTAGGCTTAATCTGCCCAATTTCACGTTTTGATTGATTATTCTCCATTTTTATTGGTTCTGTTAGGTTTTTATTTTGTTATTGATACTTAATTTTGCAACTTACAAATCAATTTTGTAGCCTTTTTTTTATCAGCTTTAATTTTGTAGATTCTGGTTTACTTTTTGTTAGAATTTGAGATGCTGTAAACCCTTTTGAATTTAAACTTTTATTCTTGTAGCATCTCTAGTATTCTATACCATTCCATATATATTGTATTAGAATGTTTTAGCTACCATTTTGTCAAAAAATTATTCATATATTCCTTGGATTTTATCAACTTGTTCCATTAAGTTTGTTCTTAGATTGACTCTTATTTATCCTGCAGAACATATTCTGAAACAGTGAAATGTATTATTCATTTGCTCAAATGGCGAAATTCTAACTTTCTGATTAAAATTCTCATTTATCCTGATTTATGCAGAAAACTTGATTGTTGGACAATAATACCGACTCCAATTTCGATTCATCTGATCTTGCGATATAGCTCTGCTTTTTTTTGTTGTTGTTCTGTTTGGTTTTATAATAATATATTATTAAGTAAGAAAGGATCAAAATATCTATCTAGATAAGGTTTTAATTTTTAATTTTTCAAGTATGGGTTACAATTGTGATTACTGTGGGGAGGCAAGATCGATGGTGTATTGTCGATCTGATGCAGCTTACTTGTGTTTATCATGTGATCGAAATGTTCATTCTGCGAATCCACTATCGAAACGTCACATGAGAACACTTGTATGTGATAACTGTAATTCGCAACCTGCACTCGTTCGATGTCTAGACGAAAAACAATCTCTTTGTCAAAATTGTGATTGGGTCGGTCACAATGGAGCTAATTCAGATGCGAGTACGCATAGTCGACAAACGTTGAATTGTTATTCAGATTGCCCTTCGGCTACTGAACTTTCGTCTATTTGGTCCTTTATGTCTGAATCTTGTGAACAAGAAATGGGTTCAATGAGTATTGCTGATAATACCCAAGAAGCCTCTGAAAACAACAAAAATGAAGAATCTTCAACCAACGTTGAGGTAAATTGTGTTACTTTTTCGGTCGTTGTTATATGAATATAACATTTTGAGTTGATTTGCTGAAATGGGTAGATCAGAAAACATATAAAGTTTCAATCTTTATGTTTCTTTTGTATTATTTGCTTGCAGATATCCTATTCAGACACGAAAAATACTGAACAAATCGTTGATGATGGGCTTTATGATGACTTCACCATGGATGAAGTTGACATGAATATCGAGAATTACGAAGAAATGTTTGGTGTTGCTCATAATGACCCGAAACATCTTTTCGCAAAAGATGGGATAGATAGCTTGTTTGGCACGAAAAACACCACAAAAGTACGTATACCTCAATTCTTAACTTGTTTTTCGTTTTCTAAATTGTTCATTTACTATTTGCTAAGATTTGGGTGTTGTTTTAGGAGTCTGGAAATGCAGTAAAGCCAGAATGCAGTAACGCAGCCTCGATGGATTCATTTGTGACGTGTAAAACCGAACCAAACCAATGTTACGCAAGGCAACCGTCTAATATTTCATTTTCGAGTCTTACGGGTGAAAGTAGTGGTGGTGAATATCAAGATTGCGGAGCTTCTTCGGTGGTTCCGATGGGTGAGCCGCCGTGGTGCACCGCCGGTAGCACCACCACCAGAAGTGATGCTGTTCTTCGTTACAAAGAAAAAAAGAAAATGCGCAAGTGAGTCTCCTACCATATATTATTCATTCACATACTGTTTTCGATATCACTATCATTTTTAATTTCTTTGATCGCATCTTTTTTTTCGCAGATTTGAGAAGAGAGTGAGGTATGCAACAAGAAAGGCGAGAGCTGATGTAAGAAAGCGCGTGAAAGGACGTTTTATTAAGGCAGGTGATGCTTATGATTATGATCCTATGAATGAAACAAGAAGCTTCTAAGAGTATAATGTTGGATCATAGAAAGAAACATAATTGTTAAATCCTCTTAACACATCGTCGTCTTTAATCTTCTAAAAACAAGATAATCAACATTTTTGCAAAATTTTAAGGATTTTTCACTATGTTTTCGTCGACCCTCATGTATTACATGAGTTGACATTATCTTGTTATTAGAACGATAATGGCGATGGTGAGTTAACAGGACGTAGTACGGTAATGAGGTTAATGTTGTGTTTGTGATTGTGATTGGTGGTATGTACATCTTGAAGATCTTTGTATATTATATAGTTGCACTTAGGGTTGAGTCTGAATTTTTATACTTCATCTTTGGATGGGTCTTCTCTTTTGTAGTATGTAGGGTTTTTATTTAAAGGTTGAAATTGCTGTTTTCTGTGATGAATAGCCTATAATATTAGTTGTACCAATGTAGTTCTATAGTTATGATTAGTAAGAACAATTAAGACTAGTTTGGCCATATGAAACTTTACTTTATAATGATTAATGATAATGATTATAAAGAACACGAAGTTAATGCTGCAAGTGTGCTGGGAAATAATGACGTGTCCGAGGGTGTGGTGGATGCGATTGGTGCAGATTCCGATTTCAGGGTTCAATTCGGGATGATTCCTGTTGATGCGCAACTAGGTTCGGGTAAAAAAACGGTTCTTCCCTCAAAGAGTGTAGGTGCTGATTCTTTGGACCATGATTTTGTGGCTAATGGTGGTTGACCGAAGTGGTATGAAGGTGGCTACTTGTCTAGGAAATCTATCTATCTATTTTATCTTATAAAAGGGAGTTTAAGCTGAGGTCATCCCTGCTTATAAAGATAGTAACATATGCTTTAAGGGTTGTAATATGTCACAATGCTTATTTCATAAAAATAATTGAAGAAGCTTAAAAAAGGCGCTTAAAAGAAGCTTACAAAAGAAGCACGCCTCTAATCTTTCTCTACCATCATCTACCATCAAGAATCAAGAATTTAAATATTTTACAATCTCTTATTCAAATTAAACATGTTCCTCTTTAATTTTTCTAACATTTCATAACATATGATACTCCAAAAGGTCACTCTCTTTTTTCGTTATAAAATATCTATGTTTTGTTTTTCAATTAGTGTGGTATATTTAAAAAGGGGAAGCAATTGCAGAAAATATGTTGTTTTAACTCTGACTCAAAGGTATGTTGAATTGATTTGGTAGAAATAATCGAAGTTTCAATTGACGAACATGATTCAGGATATTGGTTATCCCCAAATTGAAATTTAGGGTTCTTTAGACGACGATTCCGGGTAATATCACACGTAATTGCTTTCACTATTTAGTTATTGGATATGCTTTGAATTTGTGTTCGTATATCTTTGATATGTGCTCAGTATCAAAAAATGTATATACGTATGTATTACTGATGATACATGTTGATCTTGAAAAAATTTAAATCTTAATACATGTTAGTTTAACCCTAACTAAGGGCAATAAGTGTATGGTACTAGAAACTAGAGTGATATATGACCACAGACTAACCAAAACTTAGTAGTTCATGAGTAACTTGATGAGATTTTGGATGCAGGTATTACTTTTGAAAGATTATATTTCTTTTATTAACACTATATATGATGTACACTAAGTGTTTGATGAAATGTTCAAATGACAAATGACTAACTTTGTGATTTTTTTTTTTTTAAATTGACAGATTTTTATGTGTTGAAAAAGAATCATCTTGGTCATAAGAATGTTATAAATTTTCTTGCAACAACGTAAAAGAAGAGGCACCAAGAATAGAGCCTCCAACTATCTTGGTTATACATGTTGTGTGTGAAGTATATTGATCGATCAACCTTTTGTGTCACAATTGGTACTGTTTCGCACTCACTTTTTCATGCTATTTTTTTTTTTGGCTTTTTTCAGCTTGAAGTACTGCACATGGATAGTTAATTCCATTTGTGAGTTGTACTTTTTATATTACCTTTCTCTTTTATGATTAAAGTTATACTTGAAAATCATAGAAATTTTTAAAAGGGTATATTTATGACTCAATCTACCCCTGCTCAGAGATTAGCATATCTCAAATTTCATGGAATTGACTTGATGAAAGGTTAATGCTTTAGATATGATGATGATGATGATGATGATGATAATGGCGATGCTTATGCTGATGATGATAATATTGATGATGATGATGATCGAAACCCAATTAAAAGAAGTTTAAGATACTTCATGTATCTCTATCTTCTAATTTTTTTGCACCTTATTTTTTATTAGTTCATTTATATGGCTAGAGGCTCTGTATAAGAATTCGGGTTCAAGAATTGCTTATGTCTTAAGTATTCAGATTCTTTAATTGATATTGTTCTAAGTTTATATACGATGATAAACATGTTCGAATCGAACCATTTGTGTTTTAGATGATGTGTTATATGCTTATCAAGAAGGTTGTATATACTTTGTTTTAGTTTTAGAGAAATATATTATGATATGATAGTGGTATAAATAAAGTTTTTGTTATACTTAAAAAGGATGTAAAAATTCCTGGGTTGTAATGTAAGTTGGTAATAGATTTCAATAAATAAAATGGTGATAGATTTGTTGTTCATTATTTCCGTGTGTAATTGAACCATGTTAATCTAATCAAAAGCATAAGTCTTTACAATCATAGCTTATGGCTTATGTTTAGTGGATTGAATTTGATAATTGTAGTTATTTTAGTTCTATAATAGTAGTAATTCATTGAACCTACGGAGCATCATTGAGGATAGCATGTGAACAACGAAAATAGATGCCCTCTTTTTATGGTGTTTCTAACTGTAATTTCAATCTGTTTTGCATGGTCACTTAACAAAAAATTATGAACTTTGATTTATATGTATGATATAATGGCTGTTCGGATGTTGTTTCGGATGTCTTCATGGATAATTTTGTTTTTACCCGTGTCTTGCACAAGTATAAGTTTCCTAAGCATGTCGGTTAATGTTAATTGATGTTAAATGGCTAAGTTTATGATATTTATCATGAAAGTATGTAATCAAAAGGTTTATTTTTACAACCCGTGTTTTCACGGGTCAATTAACTAGTATTTGTGATAATGAATGTCATGGGTTGATGGATGGTTTGATTGTGTCGGTGGATATTAATGTTGGTTGAGATACTACTTTGGATAGTGGTCATGGGATGATTTGGAAGGTTTAATTAATTATGTGGACATGGTTGAGTCCAAGAAGAAGTATAACAAAAATAAAAAGAAGGTGGTGGTTGATGATGGGGTTTTTTCCATTGCGGAATCAAGATGAGGAGCTTGCTTTGGACGATAATGATCAAGGTTTTATCGAAGGAATGGTGAAGCGTGGATTGTTACTTTCATCATCGACACGTCTTGTTGGAAGCGGTTTGTACAATGTGGAGTCCTAGTGTCTTACTCCTCTCGTTCTGGGAAACGGTGATAAAGTTGATGGGAAGTTGACAAAACCGAGTTTCAAAAGTCGGAAAGCATGCTCTAAAGGGGAAAAGATTGGCTTGGTTTGATCATTGTTAGCACAACAGTTTGAGTTTTTCTTAGTCCTGTTTTGTAGCTTGTGTTTCTTTTGGCATATGATTGTTATTTATAGGTTGCTTATTAGTTCCTAAGTTAGTTGTGTTTGGTTTCGCTTTTAGAGTTTGTTTTGGTGTTCGCTTGTACCCTTGGTTTTTTTGGGGTCGATTCTTTGACCCGATTAGGCTCAATATTAGATAGCGGTACCCGTAGTTTTTGTTAGTGTATATTTCTATTTTCGAGCCTTCCCGTTTTGAGTTCTTTGTATAGTTCGGTATTTTTCATTTTCCGATAAAAATGTCTTTTATATAGTTATCATTATTTTTGAAAAAAAAAAACATGCTACAGTAACAATAAATATTTACCGACTAAAGTAGTAAATATTGACCCACCCACAGGGACGGTTCTAATAAGAGGCGGCCATGGTCGGCCTCCCCGGAGGATCGAATTTTTTAGCATATTTATATGTTAAAATTTGACGCTTTGCCCCGTTTTTAATATCTTTTCAAATTTCTAAAGTTTTGAACGCGTTCAAAAAAAATTCTACATTCGTCACTGCCCACCCATGACCCATTTGACTTCCGACTCTCTGATATATGAAAACATCTATTTTATCTTATAAAAGGGAGTTTAAGCTGAGGTCATCCCTCCTTATAAAGATAGTAACATATGCTTTAAGAGTTGTAATATGTCACAATGCTTATGTCATAAAAATAATTGAAGAAGATTAAAAAAGGCGCTTAAAAGAAGCTTACAAAAGAAGCACGCCTCTAATCTATCTCTACCATCATCTACCATCAAGAATCAAGAATTTAAATATTTTACAATCTCTTATTCAGATTAAACATGTTCCTCTTTAATTTTTCTAACATTTCATAACATATGATACTCCAAAAGGTCACTCTCTTTTTTCGTTATAAAATATCTATGTTTTGTTTTTCAATTAGTGTGGTATATTTAAAAAGGGGAAGCAATTGCAGAAAATATGTTGTTTTAACTCTGACTCAAAGGTATGTTGAATCGATTTGGAAGAAATAATCAAAGTTTCAATTGACGAACATGATTCAGGATATTGGTTATCCCCAAATTGAAATTTAGGGTTCTTTACCATATCAAAGACGACGATTCCGGGTAATATCACACGTAATTGCTTTCACTATTTAGTTATTGGATATGCTTTGAATTTGTGTTCGTATATCTTTGATATGTGCTCAGTATCAAAAAATGTATATACGTATGTATTACTGATGATACATGTTGATCTTGAAAATATTTAAATCTTAATACATGTTAGTTTAACCCTAACTAAGGGCAATAAGTGTATGGTACTAGAAACTAGAGTGATATATGACCACAAACTGACCAAAACTTAGTAGTTCATGAGTAACTTGATGAGATTTTGGATGCAGGTATTACTTTTGAAAGATTATATTTCTTTTATTAACACTATACATGATGTACACTAAGTGTTTGATGAAATGTCCAAATGACAAATGACTAACTTTGTGATTTTTTTTTTTTAAATTGACAGATTTTTATGTGTTGAAAAAGAATCATCTTGGTCATAAGAATGTTATAAATTTTCTTGCAACAACGTAAAAGAAGAGGCACCAAGAATAAAGCCTCCAACTATCTTGGTTATACATGTTGTGTGTGAAGTATATTGATCGATCAACCTTTTGTGTCACAATTGGTACTGTTTCGCACTCACTTTTTCATGCTATTTTTTGGCTTTTTTCAGCTTGAAGTACTGCACATGGATAGTTAATTCCATTTGTGAGTTGTACTTTTTATATTATCTTTCTCTTTTATGATTAAAGTTATACTTGAAAATCATAGAAATTTTTAAAAGGGTATATTTATGACCCAATCTACCCCTGCTCAGAGATTAGCATATCTCAAATTTCATGGAATTGACTTGATGAAAGGTTAATGCTTTAGATATTATAACGACCCTCATTTTTTCCATTCTATATTTTTCCAATATTAAAAGCTCAAACAATATAATTAAAACTTAATGATTAAAGTTTAATCAACAATTGTTAAGTGTTAAGAGTTAGAAAACATATTAATTAACTTTGTACAAAAATTGACAAGTTAATAAAAGATGAAAATAATAAACTGTTAGTCGACACTCACTGCTAATTAAAATTTATGCATTTATGTAATATTATAACTAATAACCTATAAGTAATAAATAAAAAGTGACATTTATATAAATAATAAAACAATTGGGAACTAAATATATACAAGTCATGAATTAGTAAAAAGAAAATAATACTTATCATGTAGTAAATGTAAAAATAATAATAATAATAATAATAATAATAGTAATAATAATGAGACTAAAAAATCTTACATCCTTATGTTGACTAAAAATAAAGTGTAAACTAGTACATCCTTATGTTGACTAATTATAAACTAGTACCACCTATTGTTGACTAAAAATTATAAAACAAAATAAAATCATTAATTAGAACATCCTTATGTTGACTAACACTCTAATACTTGCACTATATAAACACCTAGTTTCTCATTCACAAATCACACCAAAATCCTCTCTCAAAAACAATCTCTCCCTCTCCCTCTCTTGTGGTATTCGGATCTTCAAGCTTGTTCTTCGTGTTCTTCAAGAATCTTCAAGGAGTTCTTCAAGATTTTCAAGGCTTTGATCTTCCATCTTCATCGTGTTCATCTTTTCTTTGTTAATTATCTTGAATCTTCAAAGGTATAACATAAACCCTAAACTATTTACATAAACTTTGATCTTTGATAATTCATATTCATATTATAAACTTGTTATTCATAAGTATATACATAAACACACCTAGATTTATATATACATATATACATGTAAAAAAAATATTTTTATATATATATATATACATATATATACGAATTATATATACATATACATATTAAAACCTTAAACCCTAATTACACCTAAACTATAATTCTTAAACCCTAATTAATTAAACTCTAAACATTTATGAAACCCTAGGACATTAATTACTAAACCCTAGTTATTAATTACTACTTTAATTAACTAACCCTAATTAATGAAACCCTAATACTACTTATACTAGTACTTAACATGTATACACTATTACTATTACTAGCACCTATAACCTACTAATTATATTGTAGCACAAAAACATTTTGGGATATGTATTAGAGATGTATAGATCTTCGAACTTTCTTGACGAATGGTTTATACGAGATTCTAGGCAGAGGGTTTGGATTTCCGATTTAAAGGGTCCTATGGCTCAAGCCCCTAGATCTAAATTAGCCATTCGAAGGGAAAGGGGTGATTGGAAGCTTATCTAATACGGCAAGTATCTTAAAATGGAAACACTCATAAAAGTAGAAACTCTCTAGTCATAGAAACTTAGTAAAATAAGAAACTTTCTAAAAATAGAAACTTTATAAAAATAGTAACTTACTAGGAATAGAAACTTAGTAAAACAAACTATACTTAAACACATACTTAAACTTAAACATGGGCAAAACACTTAACTACTCTTAAATGTCAATAGGTTGACTTTCCTGCTCACTCGTTCAACTCTCTATTCCGAGGAATAACTCTCTCTACTTACTAAGGTGAATTCATAGCCCCACTCTTTATTGCTAGCAAACTTATTTAACTTATTTGGGGTGAGACACATGCTGCTTTTACTATTTACAATTTAGACACAAGTACCAACTGCTAAAACTATGCTATACCCGGCTACGTCCGACTAAGTCCCTACAGTGATATTTTTAAGTGCTGCGGCATGCTTATTTATTGGGGGTAGGCCTATCGGGAGTAACGTCCCCGATACATTTGACTCGGTCTTTGTATTACTTGATAATGAAATTTAAACCGACAAGGACAGACACAACTTGTCATGGGGCAAACTTGAACGTTTAGTCTAAATATCACGCACTGGCATAACTTTTGGATCTGCGAGATCTACTTTTTGATCCTGCGGGAGATCAACTTTACAACTAAATCTTGTGGTCTAAAAACAACGATAACTACTTTTGTTAAACCTATGAACTTCACTCAACCTTTTTGGTTGACACTTTAGCATGTTTTGTCTCAGGTGCTGTTTGATTCAAGCTTTCTTATCTACTACTTATGTGATGCTACTTGGACTTAGGATCAAGAGATATCGCATTTATTACTTCTGCATATGAACAATTACTTTATCGTTATTTCCATTATTGTAACGACATTTCATTTTCCGCTGCGTACTCAATAAAGTTAAATTTTCTCATTTAGTATTGTTCTCGTATTATAATATGTTGGTTTATTTGATATTAGTAACGTTTCTTCCAGACCCTATTGGGAGGACGTTACAGATTGGTATCAGAGCATAACCAGGCTGTTATAGAGAACCAGGATTGCAATTTTATGTGTGCCTTACTTGCTAGCTAGGGTGCCTTAGCAATCTAGGAAACTATAACCTTTTCTGCCTTACACTTAAAGCACTTAGGATTGCCTTATAATCTTAACAATCATGCTTTACCAAACTTGACTTAAAGATTCTAATCAAAGTCTCTTTCCTAATGTAGGACTACAACTTTTCTTGACCATAGTGCCTTTAATTGTTGCCTTTAACTGTTAAATGCTACACTATACTTTATAAACTTTACTTATCTTAGAATGACGAGCTAATCTAAGAACTCTGCTCACTTTCCTGAGTACTATCCAATTACACCACCGCATCTAAATGCGACACAATGATTTCAGAAATTCTTGACATTCATAAGTCATCTATCATGGTTATGTGTATTACATATGTATTACATGAAATATTATCCATGATTTTGAAACTCTTATAATTGTTACTACTCACACACAAACGTATATAACTCCCTGTTATATCACGTACCTATATGCCTTATGCCTTTATGCATCGGTTTATGAATCGAAAAATGTCATTGGGTTATCACAGTATACGAATTGAAAGTCTTTAATCAAAAGATTATTAGATTACATACTTATCACTTTATGATCTCGACACGTCATACTGCCATTATTAAAGTATAGACACATCATATCTTATTATATCTTATCGTATCTATCCCAATAGATTTTGTCTAACACTTTTCCTAAATTCCCACCGTAAATTACGGAAATCTTTTTCCTATATACACGTATTCGAGGAGACGAATATATCATCCAGTATTCAATACTAATATCATATCAAAAACCCTATTCCAAACACATAATATGGATTCCTCGAACTCTTCGAGCTCCAATGGCAGCGTAACCGGAATGAACGAACCAATCAGCCATCATCTATTTTGGATGAATTGGGGATGGGTTCGTAGCAAACTTAATCAATGGAGACAAGAAGAAGGTGATCCCTTCCACCAACCGAATTCACCTCTTGGTGAAGAACCTGAAGCACTTACTGGCGAACCCGTTCGGAACACTATTTTCACCCTCATTTCCAGGATATCCAGTCACGAATATATAATATCTAAAATTTTAGATCTTATTCATCCACTTTTCCGAACCGCCAATCATCCCGGAATAATAGAAGAAGTCAATGAGCTTCGTGCTCGAGTAGTGGCTCTGGAGAATATGGTGCGAAACCTACAAACACCAGCAGCAGCACCAGCAGCATAACCAGTACCACCAGTACCATCAGCATCACCACCAACATCACCACCAACATCACCAGCTTCACCAACGACAACATCCGCATTCCACGCCTCAACATCACACTCAGTACCTCAAACATCAACATCATACACCCCATAGATACCAAGGAATATTAGTAATAATGAGTTAAGATGTATTGACTCATTCTTCCTGAAGAATTACATATGTATACTTTATATATATGGATTGGAACAATAATAAATCTTTTCGTACTAAGCTATTACGTGTGAATCTTAACTAGTATGTACTACATGGTTAATTCATATCACAATATGCTATGATGTACATCTTTTGTTAATAACTTAACAATCGTTAATCATTGCTTCAATACAATAAACTCCATTTCGTAATAAACCAAGTGTATTACTCAAATATATGATTGATTGTATACTTTAATTTTCGATGTACTCGAAACTTTCTAGAAAATATCATTAGTGCCTTATGAATTTCACAAGAATTCCAAGAGCACCAACATCATATACCGAAGTATATCAATAACAATGAACGATGAAGTATTAATTCATAACTTCATTAGCGAAATATTTCACGACAATTATGAAATCTCTAAGGTTTTGGAGATTATTTATTCTCGTTTCAACAGCAAATCAAATGAGTTTAATATTATATTAGCTCATTAAAACCATGATTACATCTGAAGAATACATATATGAACGTATATCTTCTCTTTTGTACAAACTGTTAATTGTAAAAAATATTTTAACGGGTAGGTAAAACCCTAGAGATATTCATATCTCATATAAATATGTTACATTGTACATTCTTCCATTCTGATTCAGCAGTTGTTAACTATACTACTTACATTCACATGATATATGTATATGTTCACCAAAGAAAAACCATTTTCATACAAATTCAGTTACATACTCTGATTTTGACATATCGAAACTTAAGTAAAGCTTTAGCAAGTGTTATCTTCCTAAAGATCACTACATTCATGAATTATATTCATTCGTATTCTATGATGAATTATCAAATCAAACCACCGAACTTACCATTCCTTACTTTTGAAAATCACAACATTTCTTCGTCAACCGTTAGATCCATTGATGGATGCATCTTACGCTTAAACACTTCAAATTTAAAATTCTTGAAAACATCCTTTGAATCTTGACGATCGCAATCAGCGTTTAATCATCTAAAAATGAAATTTCTTGAAACCATTTCGGATTGATAACCGATGATTCAAATATGGCTGCATTAAATGCAGAGGAAACAGAAAAATTGTAGATGGTCTTAAGGGCCAACAGTTTGATAATAAAGAATGGTACGTTGGAAAAGCTCAAAAGAAAATTTGGAACTGAAAAACGGATTGAGCTAACCATGGAGGAGACCAAGGACAAACACAAGGGTCAAACCCTATATTCAAAGAATCCAGGTAATTTTGGATCCGGTGAAATCTTTAGAGAATATCTTGCTCCGAAGTCATGTTAAAAGCTTGCGGAAAATTTTTCTTCATCAACTTTCGAACTTAGAAATTCCAAAATATCATCATAAATATCCTCTATATTTCGAAATATATCTTCATAACGATTCATGTCCGCAATTAAGTATCTCTTTGCGATATCTTTATAAAGGAAACTGTTTTAGTTTCTATATTCTGTAAAATTCGAGTTTAAATTATAAATGCTTTGAAGAAGTGTTGGGAATTGAAGCATGAGTTAGTATAATATAATGACGTCAGGCCAACGTGATTATATTACAGTAAGTCATGCTAAGTTTTTAATGGAAGATGATGATTCATAGATTTTATAATCATCATTTTCCATGTTACACGACTCTTACATTCTATTTAACCTCTAAATATATCAAGAACATATTTTTCTTGATGATTCGGTCTTTTCCGGATATTCTGGTAATATGACAAATCAAATCGTGCTATTACATTTCCTTTCTACTTTATATATTATGATCATTCGAAACTTCATACCTATGAATTCTGGACCATTACTCGCTTGACTTGAAGTCGGGAAGAAGAAACAAAAGCATAAAGCTCCGACATATAAGAGAAAATATAAAGCCCGATAACGACTCCGAAATTACAAACCGTGTATATCAATGCGTATAGCAATATAAAGACACGGGATAATTAAAAACACTATAACCCCAAGAGCATAGTAGAAGTAAACAGATTCCTCTGGCGGTAAAAGAAAAAGAAGAATGACTGCATAGATGGTCAATATAATAACCAGGATCAGAACTGGATTAAGCATTTTCTTAATCTTTTGGAAGTTTGAATTGAGAAAGAAAGTATAGAAGTGGTGAAGATAATGAAACGAAGGAAGCTAATTTATAGCAAAATTCCAAACACATCAATCGAGGCAAATCACCGCATTTAATCAAACAAATCTCAAAATTTCGTAAATACCGGAGAATCAAATCTTATAGATTACGAAGATTTCCTTTAATTCCTTGAATTCCGGAAATCAATCGTGACTACGTCAAAAGTTAAGGCGAACATTTAATTTTCTCATTTCACTCTTTTATGATAGCTTCATTTATACTCTTCCTATAAACGAATCGTTTTATCCATATTATTCAATAGTGATAAAACTTTATTTTTCAACTTATATTCATCATTAAAATATTCTTGTTGTAAACAATGAAGATCTCTATCAAATTTCATGACTGTGATTTTCACGAACTCCTCTTTGTTTGTCTGCCCTAATATTGTGGCATAAAATGCTCAAGGTTTTAAATGAGCTCAGTACTATTCATAACACATTTCATGTATCCAATTTACTGAAATGACTTGTATAACATCATCATTTTGAATGATATTCGCATTAATGATAAAATGCACTTCGTTGAATAACCTATAGAAATCATGGAAGGAGAGGTCAAACAAACGCGTAAAAGCAATATACCTATCGTTAAAGTCCGTTGGAATTCGCGTAGAGGCCCCGAATATACCTGGGAACGCAAAGACCATATGAAACGGAAATATCCCCATCTCTTCTCAACTGCTGATGCAAACGAGGAAACTACCTAAAAACTTCGGGACGAAGTTTTCAATAACGGGGAGGTACTATAACGACCCTCATTTTTTCCATTCTATATTTTTCCAATATTAAAAGCTCAAACAATATAATTAAAACTTAATGATTAAAGTTTAATCAACAATTGTTAAGTGTTAAGAGTTAGAAAACATATTAATTAACTTTGTACAAAAATTGACAAGTTAATAAAAGATGAAAATAATAAACTGTTAGTCGACACTCACTGCTAATTAAAATTTATGCATTTATGTAATATTATAACTAATAACCTATAAGTAATAAATAAAAAGTGACATTTATATAAATAATAAAACAATTGGGAACTAAATATATACAAGTCATGAATTAGTAAAAAGAAAATAATACTTATCATGTAGTAAATGTAAAAATAATAATAATAATAATAATAATAATAGTAATAATAATGAGACTAAAAAATCTTACATCCTTATGTTGACTAAAAATAAAGTGTAAACTAGTACATCCTTATGTTGACTAATTATAAACTAGTACCACCTATTGTTGACTAAAAATTATAAAACAAAATAAAATCATTAATTAGAACATCCTTATGTTGACTAACACTCTAATACTTGCACTATATAAACACCTAGTTTCTCATTCACAAATCACACCAAAATCCTCTCTCAAAAACAATCTCTCCCTCTCCCTCTCTTGTGGTATTCGGATCTTCAAGCTTGTTCTTCGTGTTCTTCAAGAATCTTCAAGGAGTTCTTCAAGATTTTCAAGGCTTTGATCTTCCATCTTCATCGTGTTCATCTTTTCTTTGTTAATTATCTTGAATCTTCAAAGGTATAACATAAACCCTAAACTATTTACATAAACTTTGATCTTTGATAATTCATATTCATATTATAAACTTGTTATTCATAAGTATATACATAAACACACCTAGATTTATATATACATATATACATGTAAAAAAAATATTTTTATATATATATATATACATATATATACGAATTATATATACATATACATATTAAAACCTTAAACCCTAATTACACCTAAACTATAATTCTTAAACCCTAATTAATTAAACTCTAAACATTTATGAAACCCTAGGACATTAATTACTAAACCCTAGTTATTAATTACTACTTTAATTAACTAACCCTAATTAATGAAACCCTAATACTACTTATACTAGTACTTAACATGTATACACTATTACTATTACTAGCACCTATAACCTACTAATTATATTGTAGCACAAAAACATTTTGGGATATGTATTAGAGATGTATAGATCTTCGAACTTTCTTGACGAATGGTTTATACGAGATTCTAGGCAGAGGGTTTGGATTTCCGATTTAAAGGGTCCTATGGCTCAAGCCCCTAGATCTAAATTAGCCATTCGAAGGGAAAGGGGTGATTGGAAGCTTATCTAATACGGCAAGTATCTTAAAATGGAAACACTCATAAAAGTAGAAACTCTCTAGTCATAGAAACTTAGTAAAATAAGAAACTTTCTAAAAATAGAAACTTTATAAAAATAGTAACTTACTAGGAATAGAAACTTAGTAAAACAAACTATACTTAAACACATACTTAAACTTAAACATGGGCAAAACACTTAACTACTCTTAAATGTCAATAGGTTGACTTTCCTGCTCACTCGTTCAACTCTCTATTCCGAGGAATAACTCTCTCTACTTACTAAGGTGAATTCATAGCCCCACTCTTTATTGCTAGCAAACTTATTTAACTTATTTGGGGTGAGACACATGCTGCTTTTACTATTTACAATTTAGACACAAGTACCAACTGCTAAAACTATGCTATACCCGGCTACGTCCGACTAAGTCCCTACAGTGATATTTTTAAGTGCTGCGGCATGCTTATTTATTGGGGGTAGGCCTATCGGGAGTAACGTCCCCGATACATTTGACTCGGTCTTTGTATTACTTGATAATGAAATTTAAACCGACAAGGACAGACACAACTTGTCATGGGGCAAACTTGAACGTTTAGTCTAAATATCACGCACTGGCATAACTTTTGGATCTGCGAGATCTACTTTTTGATCCTGCGGGAGATCAACTTTACAACTAAATCTTGTGGTCTAAAAACAACGATAACTACTTTTGTTAAACCTATGAACTTCACTCAACCTTTTTGGTTGACACTTTAGCATGTTTTGTCTCAGGTGCTGTTTGATTCAAGCTTTCTTATCTACTACTTATGTGATGCTACTTGGACTTAGGATCAAGAGATATCACATTTATTACTTCTGCATATGAACAATTACTTTATCGTTATTTCCATTATTGTAACGACATTTCATTTTCCGCTGCGTACTCAATAAAGTTAAATTTTCTCATTTAGTATTGTTCTCGTATTATAATATGTTGGTTTATTTGATATTAGTAACGTTTCTTCCAGACCCTATTGGGAGGACGTTACAGATATGATGATGATGATGATGATAATGGCGATGCTTATGCTGATGATGATAATACTGATGATGATGATGATCGAAACCCAATTAAAAGAAGTTTAAGATACTTCATTTATCTCTATCTTCTAATTTTTTTTGCACCTTATTTTTTTATTAGTTCATTTATATGGCTAGAGGCTCTGTATAAGATTCGGGTTCAAGAATTGCTTATGTCTTAGGTATTCATATTCATTAATTGATATTGTTCTAAGTTTATATATGATGATAAACATGTTCGAATCGAACCATTTGTGTTTTAGATGATGTGTTGTATGCTTATCAAGAAGGTTGTATATACTTTGTTTTAGTTTTAGAGAAATATATTATGATATGATAGTGGTATAAATAAAGTTTTTGTTATACTTAAAAAGGATGGAAAAATTCCTGGGTTGTAATGTAAGTTGGTAATAGATTTCAATAAATAAAATGGTGATAGATTTGTTGTTCATTATTTCTGTGTGTAATTGAACTATGTTAATCTAATCAAAAGCATAAGTCTTTACAATCATAGCTTATGGCTTATGTTTAGTGGATTGAATTTGATAATTGTAGTTATTTTGGTTCTATAATAGTTGTAATTCATTGAACCTACGGAGCATCATTGAGGATAGCATGAGAACAACAAAAATAGATGCCCTCTTTTTATGGTGTTTCTAACTGTAATTTCAATCTGTTTTGCATGGTCACTTAACAAAAAATTATGAACTTTGATTTATATGTATGATATAATGGCTGTTCAGATGTTGTTTCGAATGTCTTCATGGATAATTTTGTTTTTACCCGTGTCTTGCACAAGTATAAGTTTCCTAAGCATGTCGGTTAATGTTAATTGATGTTAAATGGTTAAGTTTATGATATTTATCATGAAAGTATGTAATCAAAAGGTTTATTTTTACAACCCTTGTTTTCACGGGTCAATTAACTAGTATTTGTGATAATGAATGTCATGGGTTGATGGATGGTTTGATTGAGTCGGTGGATATTAATGTTGGTTGAGATACTGCTTTGGATAGTGGTCATGGGATGATTTGGAAGGTTTAATTAATTATGTGGACATGGTTGAGTCCAAGAAGAAGTATAACAAAAATAAAAAGAAGGTGGTGGTAGATGATGGGGTTTTTTCCGTTGCGGAATCAAGATGAGGAGCTTGCTTTGGACGATAATGATCAAGGTTTTATCGAAGGAATGGTGAAGCGTGGATTGTTACTTTCATCATCGACACGTCTTGTTGGAAGCGGTTTGTACAATGTGGAGTCCTAGTGTCTTACTCCTCTCGTTCTGGGAAACGGTGATAAAGTTGATGGGAAGTTGACAAAACCGAGTTTCAAAAGTCGGAAAGCATGCTCTAAAGGGGAAAAGATTGGCTTGGTTTGATCATTGTTAGCACAACAGTTTGAGTTTTTCTTAGTCCTGTTTTGTAGCTTGTGTTTCTTTTGGCATATGATTGTTATTTATAGGTTGCTTATTAGTTCCTAAGTTAGTTGTGTTTGGTTTCGCTTTTAGAGTTTGTTTAGGTGTTTGTTTTGGTGTTCGCTTGTACCCTTGCATTTTTTGGGGTCGATTCTTTGACCCGATTAGGCTCAATATTAGATAGCGGTACCCGTAGTTTTTGTTAGTGTATATTTCTATTTTCGAGCCTTCCCGTTTTGAGTTCTTTGTATAGTTCGGTATTTTTCATTTTTCGATAAAAATGTCTTTTATATAGTTATCGTTATTTTTGAAAAAAAAACAACATACTACAGTAACAATAAATAATTACTGACTAAAGTAGTAAATATTGACCCACCCACAGGGGCGGTTCTAATAAGAGGCGGCCATGGTCGGCCTCCCCCGACGATAGAATTTTTTAGCATATTTATATGTTAAAATTTGACGCTTTTCCCCGTTTTTAATATCTTTTCAAATTTCTAAAGTTTTGAACTCGTTCAAAAAAAATTCTACATTCGTCACTGCCCACCCATGACCCATTTGACTTCCGACTCTCTGATATATGAAAACATCTATTTTATCTTATAAAATGGAGTTTAAACTGAGGTCATCCCTCCTTATAAAGATAGTAACATATGCTTTAAGGGTTGTAATATGTCACAATGCTTATGTCATAAAAATAATTGAAGAAGCTTAAAAAAGGCGCTTAAAAGAAGCTTGCACGCCTCTAATCTTTCTCTACCATCATCTACCATCAAGAATCAAGAATTTAAATATTTTACGATCTCTTATTCAGATTAAACATTTTCCTCTTTAATTTTTCTAACATTTCATAACATATGATACTCCAAAAGGTCACTCTCTTTTTTCGTTATAAAATATCTATGTTTTGTTTTTCAATTAGTGTGGTATATTTAAAAAGGGGAAGCAATTGCAGAAAATATGTTGTTTTAACTCTGACTCAAAGGTATGTTGAATTGATTTGGTAGAAATTGTAACGACCCGGATTTTTCCGATCATTTTATACCTATGAGATTAATATTTATATAAATTAAACCTTACCAACATGATAAGTAATCTAAATTGTTGAGATTTATGTTTTTAAAAAGAGTTTTACACAACGTTTGACCGTCCAATTTGACCGATGATATCACGAACTATATAACAAACGATAATTATACGTTTATGTATATGTATGTATTTATATATATTTAACATGATCTAAGAATGGTTTAACATCTTATTGTGTACTAATAACAATAAGTTATAAGTATACTTTGAGACTACTAACTTAAGTTTTCAAAATGATAACAATACGTAACGTTATTTGACATATATACCTTTAACCTATAATACTTATACAAGTATCGTATAAATATGTATTTAATCACTTTTAAAGGGCTTATATACATAAAACAATATAAGTATATTTACAAAAGATAGCTATATTTGAATTCTCGTTCCGTTTCCTCAAAATTTCTACATGTATACCTAGAGTATATGTACTCGTATCATACCCAGCTCCTATACGTATTTACTATTAGTATATACACATCACAATCACTTTATTAGCAGCCATGAGTCAGCCAATTTTGGATCTTAGCATGCATGATTAATCAATTTGGCATATTACAAGACTTTTGCACAATATTACAAATTTATACATCTTTTCACCACCATTTATACTCCATTCTATTTTCATTTTTACTACACATTTTCTCTAACTAAAAACACACTCTTAGGAACCTTAAGTGTTCTTCACAATCTCAGCAAATAACCATGAAGATCTAGCTTCAAAAACAACCCTTAATCATCATAAGAAAATCCATTCAAGAACACTTCAAAAATCCTTTCAAGTAAACAAGTTTACTTCCAACCTTTCAATCTAACTCCACCACTCTTTTGATTCTAGGATTTTTCTCATCTCTTACAGTAACTTTGTCCAAGTAACTTGAGGTAGTAACCTTATTCATAATCTTATTCAATTCATATTCATATAGCTATCTTATTTTGTGGTATAAAATTTTAACAACAAGAACATAGTTTGAATGATTTCAAACTTGTTCGCAAACTAAATAGATCCTTTTAACTTGACTTTTAAAACACTTCAAGACCTGTAATATATCATAATGATATGCTAACTTAACAAGATATAACTTGGTTTAACAAGGAACATCTTAAAAACTGAATCTACGTCGTCGGAGTGCAACCGGGGGCTGTTTTGGGTTGGATAATTAAAAACCATCTTAAGCTTTGAATTGGAAGTTTATGTTCTGGAAAAATGATATTTCTTATGAATATGTTAACACATAAAAATTTCATGGTTTAACTCAAAGTGTAAGTATTTTTAGAAAAATGAACATTAAATGTTGTTTTTATGATGGAAAATGATCACTTTCATAAGTTTCACCAAAGTTTGACCTATAACCTGTGATTTCGAATACAACCTAAGGTATTTTCAGTTCATATTCTTAAAATTTGACTCGATCCAAGGAAGTGGCAAGTTGAACCAACAAAAACGGAGTTGTAATGAAGAAACTACGACTAAAACAAGATCGGGTATCCGAAGCTAGTTTAGCTACGAAAATATTTGGAGAAAAATTAAATTAATCATATATTTCTAATTAATATGATATTTAATATATATTTACTTATGATTTGATTTTATATATTTCAGGACCACCCGTAAACAACACGAGAAGATTAATCATAAGACCTCATGATTGTACGCAACACGTCATTTGACAACACGGTACTTTATGTACGCAACACGTCACTTGACAAAATGGTACCATGGGTCGAGATTAATTCTGATCAATACGAATACGATGGGGTCTTTATTTATTTTATTTAGCAACTAATTGTGGACCACTAACATCGGACTGCTAACTACGGACTAAAAAAATATTAAAAGTATTAAAAGTATATATATATATATATATATATATATATATATATATATATATATATATATATATATATATATATATATATATATGTAACGATTACTTAAAAAGAAAATATGTTGATATATTATATATATGATTAGGTTCGTGATATCTATCGGAGACCAAGTCGTGATAAATACCTTCAAGGCAAAAGTGAGTATATAGTCCTACTTTTAAACTCTAAATATTTTGGGATGAGAATACATGCATTTTATGATTTACGTTATGGACACAAGTGATTAAAAATATATATTCTACGTTGAGTTGTACCACTGGCATACTTCCCTGTAACTTGGTAACTACTATTTACATGAGGTATTGTAAACGCGAATCCTGTTGATAGATCTATCGGGCCTGACAACCCCAACCGGACTGGACGACCAGTATTCAACGGTTGCACAGTACTTCGTTTCGGTAACTACCCTTGGTACGGTGTAGTAAGATTTCATAATAAAGGGAATATGCGACGTTGATTAAATGTTAAGTATGGTTATCAAGTGCTCAACAACTTAGAATATTTTTATTAAAACGTTTATATATGAAATCTTGTGGTCTATATTTATAACGCTACCGGCATTAAACCTATATCTCACTAACTTTATGTTGACGTTTTAAGCATGTTTATTCTCAGGTGATAACTAAAAGCTTCCGCTGCAACATGTTGAATTTAAGCAAGATCTTGAGTATGCATATTTGTGTCAAAAATAAAACTGCATATCGGAGGATTTGTAATGTAAAATATGTTGGAAGTCGTATTGTTATTATCACATGTAAAGTTTGTAAGTCTAAGATTATCGCTAAACGATAATCATTATTAAGTTATTTAAACCTTGTATTTGTAATAAAAGCTATGGTTTGTATTGTAAAAACGAATGCAGTTTTTGAAAAATGTCGCATATAGAGGTCAATACCTCGCGATGAAATCATATGTTATTGTAATCGTCCTTATGGTTAAGGTCAGGTTATGACATGTGGTATCAGAGCGTTGGTCTTAGAGAACCAGAAAATTTGCATTAGTGTGTCTTATCGAGTTTGTTAGGATGCATTAGTGAGTCTGGACTTTGACCGTGTTTGATTTAGAAAACTATTGCTTATCCTTGTTGGTTAAAAATTAATATGTAAATATTATGTGATACTAACATGCTAGTTGTTATGTGATAGATGTCTAGCTTAGAACTTGTTATCACATTCAGCGACTCCGAACCAGAATCTTCAGATGGTGTTCCAGTCATTAACCTATCCGATGATGAAAACGACACCTTTGGGGAAGACTCACAAGTTTCGGATGAATCAATTGAAGAGGAACTGGAAGGTGATCCTGAGGAGGAAGAAATACAGGAAATTACGAAAGACAAGTTCGAACGAGGAAAGAAACGAAAGGCTACTGAATTGGAAAATCCAAATCCCGAGTTTAGAGAGGATGTTGTGGCACCAACTCCACCAGATACTTCCACACCTATTCCCGCTATTCCTATTAGTTCTATCCCGGCATCCGGTTCTTCAGCCCCTCAGCCAAAACGCAGGGAGACAACCATGATAACCTTTAAGCGATTCCTTTGAACACAAACGCTTTTGGTTAAATGATACGCTGTTGTTTTAAACCATGGGATCATATAACGTTTTATATAATATTACTAGTGTGGTTTGCTTAATGTTTGATGTAAGATAAGCATATGTAAAATAGTGAAGTGTGAAATGCAATAATTTTCCATGGTTGAGTATTATTTGGGTGATAGTAATTGATTTTCGTATTGAGCTATTAAGTATGAACTTTAACGGGTAGGTACTACCCTAGGTATAATTATAAAATGCTAATAAGAAGAAAAGGCTTTTATAATAATAACTGGTTCATATTATTAATAAGCTACGATGTACTGTAAATATATACTACATTTATAATATTCCATGTGAATAATTATTTTTTTCCATTATTATTGAAGATTATGGCGCGATTGAACCGAATGACGGAACAAGAAATCCAGAAACTCATCAATCAGCTAGTAAACGACAGAATGTTATGGGTCGAGGCTGCAAGAGGTGCTGCAGTTAACCCAAATCCTCGTGTGGGATGCACTTACAAAACTTTTCAAGGTTGCAAGCCCTCATCATTCAGTGGAACAGAAGGACCGATCAGTTTAACCCGGTGGATCTAAAAGATTGAGTCTGTGTTTAAAATCAGTGGTTGTATTGAGAAGGACATGACCAAGTATGCATCGTGCACCTTACAAGATAGTGCACTCACGTGGTGGAAAAACTATGTGAAAGCCGTAGGAGGAGATGTAGTTTATGATACTCCCTGGGAAGAATTCAAAACAATGCTAATCAACGAATATTGTCCCAAGGAATGAGGTTAGGAAGTTGGAAGCTGAATTATGAAGCCTGAAAGTTGTTGGTACTGAACTCACCAACTACAATCAGCGATTCATGGAATTAGCTTTGCTATGTCCCGAATTGGTACCAACCGAAGAACGGAAGATTGAACTGTACAAAGACGGTTTGCCTAAAAAGGTCAAGGAAAATGTTACAGCATCCAAACCCAAGACTATTCATGAAGCTATCACCATGGCGAACGAGTTGATGGACCAGATTATTCTGGATAAGAACACCGATGTCAAGACATCGGGAAACAAAAGAAAGTGGGAAGGTAATCATCAACAATCCAACAAGAAACAAGAAACCACGCAAGGTGCGGTTAGCGGTTCGAACTCAGGTTACAAGGGACGAAATCCTTTATGTAACAGATGCCACAAACATCACTCTGGTTATTGTAATGTGGTGTGCAACAATTGTAATCGAAAAGGTCATCTTGCTGAAGATTGTAGGGTTCCCGCTACAAATACAAACGGTACCAAGACTCCTGCCACCAATGCAAATAGAACTGCCTTGGCCACTGTTACTTGTTATGGGTGTGGGAAACAGGGTCATTATAAGAGTCAGTGCCCAAATCCAGAGAAGAATAATGGATCTGCACGTGGAAGAGCATTTGTTATTAATGCTAGAGAGGCGTGCGAAGACCCGGAGCTTGTTACGGGTACGTTTACCATTAATAACTTATCCGCATCTATTATATTTGATACTGGTGCCGATAGAAGTTACGTGTGTAGATACTTTCACGCTAAATTGAATTGTTCATCATTACCTCTAGATGCTAAGTACATGATTGAGTTAGCTAATGGTAAACTAATTAAAGCTGATAAAATTTGCCGTGATTGTAAAATAAATTTAGCCGGAGAAACATTTAAGATTGATTTGATACCCGTAGAATTAGGAAGTTTTGATGTAATAGTCGGTATAGACTGGATGTCCAAAATAGGAGCTGAAGTTGTGTGCGCCAATAAGGCAATTCGCATTCCTCGTAAGGATAAAACGCCAGTAATGATTTATGGAGAGAAGGGTAACTCAAAGCTAAAACTCATTATTTGTTTGAAAGCTCAAAAGTGCTTGAAGAAAGGGTGTTATGCTATCTTAGCACATGTTAATAAAGTCGAAACGAAGGAAAAAGTGAAGAGCATCAATGGCGTGCATGTGGCAAGAGATTTTCCTGAAGTCTTTCCGGAAGAGTTGCCGGGATTACCTCCATTTAGATCTGTAGAATTTCAAATAGATCTAGTACCAGGAGCTGCACCAGTGGCTCGTGCTCCATATAGACTTGCACCGTCTGAGTTAAAAGAACTTCAGAGTCAGTTAAAAGAATTACTGGACCGTGGATTCATACGACCAAGTACTTCACCGTGGGGAGCTCCGATTTTATTCGTCAAGAAGAAAGATGGATCTTTTAGGATGTGTATAGATTATCGTGAATTAAATAAGTTAACTATTAAGAATCGGTATCCACTACCGAGAATTGATGACTTATTTGATCAATTGCAAGGATCATGTGTTTACTCTAAAATCGACCTAAGGTCGGGCTATCATCAACTACGCGTCAAAGAAGAATATATTCCGAAAACTGCTTTTCGGACACGCTACGGTCATTATGAATTTTTGGTCATGCCGTTTGGATTAACGAATGCGCCAGCTGTATTCATGGACCTCATGAATCGAGTTTGTAGTCCGTATTTAGATAAGTTTGTTATCATTTTCATTGACGATATTCTTATCTATTCCAAGAGTGAGCAAGAGCATGAACAACATTTAAGATTGGTATTAGAATTGTTAAGAAAAGAACAATTATACGCCAAATTTTCTAAGTGTGCATTTTGGTTGAAAGAAGTGCAATTTCTTGGCCATGTTGTTAGTAGCAAAGGAATTCAGGTTGACCCAGCTAAAATTGAGGCCACTGAAAAATGGGAGACTCCTAAGACACCAACGCAGATACGCCAATTTTTGGGTTTAGCTGGTTATTATAGAAGGTTTATTCAAGATTTTTCCCGAATAGCTAAACCATTAACAGCGTTAACACAAAAAGGGAAGAAGTACGAATGGACTTCTGAGCAGGAGAGTGCATTTCAATTACTGAAGAAGAAGTTGACTACATCACCTATTTTATCGTTACCTAAAGGGAACGATGATTTTGAGATATATTGTGACGCTTCGCGACAAGGTTTTGGTTGCGTCCTTATGCAACGGAAGAAAGTTATAGCATACGTATCCCGACAATTGAAGATTCATGAGTGGAATTATACGACGCATGATTTAGAATTGGGAGCAGTAGTGTTTGCATTGAAGATATGGAGACACTACTTATATGGGGTTAAATGCACTGTGTTTACCGATCATAAAAGCCTTCAACATATCTTCAATCAGAAACAGCTAAACATGAGGCAACATAGGTGGGTCGAGCTGATAAACGACTATGATTGTGAGATTCGCTATCATCCAGGGAAAGCGAATGTAGTGGCCGACGCTCTAAGCAGAAAGGAACGGGAACTAATTCGAGTACGAGCGATGAACATAAAAATTCGCATGAATCTTAACTCACAAATCAAAGAGGCTCAACGAGAAGCTCTTACTAAAGAAAACATAGGAAATGAAATAATGAAGAAGTATGAGAAGCAACTCGTTATACGGGAAGACGGAATACGATATTTTGCAAACCGTATTTGGGTACCGAAGTTGGGTGGATTAAGGAAGTTGATATTGAATGAGGCACATAAGACAAGATACTCGATACATCCTGGAGTTGGAAAGATGTATCAAGATCTTAAGACGCATTATTGGTGGCCTAATTTAAAGACAGATGTTGCAACATATGTTGGGGAATGTTTAACTTGTTCCAAAGTCAAAGCAGAACACCAGAAGCCGTCAGGGTTACTTCAACAACCAGAAATCCCAGAATGGAAATGGGACGGTATTACCATAGATTTCATCACAAAGTTACCTAAGACTGCCTGGGGTTATGACACCATTTGGGTAATAGTTGATCGTCTCACCAAATCTGCACATTTCTTGCCTATAAAGGAAACGGATAGAATGGAGAAACTATTACGATTATACATAAAGGAAATTGTTTCAAGGCATGGAATACCTATTTCCATTATATCCGATCGTGATAGTAGATTTACATCAAAGTTTTGGCAATCACTACAGGAGGCCCTGGGAACTCATTTGGATATGAGCACCGCATATCATCCACAAACTAACGGGCATAGTGAAAGAACAATTCAGACTCTTGAAGACATGCTCAGGGCATGTGTGATCGATTTTGGAAACGGATGGGATAAATATCTACCATTAGCAGAATTCTCGTATAATAACAGTTATCATGCGAGCATTAAAGCTGCACCATTCGAAGCATTGCATGGAAGGAAGTGTAGATCCCCTATCTATTGGAATGAAGTAGGAGATCGACAATTAACTGGTCCCGAGATCATACACGAAACGACTGAGAAGATAGTACAAATCAAGGAGAGATTGAAAACAGCCCGTAGTCGCCAAAAGAGCTACGCCGATGTCCGAAGGAAATCATTAGAGTTTTAGATCGGTGACATGGTTATGTTAAAGGTGTCACCTTGGAAAGGTGTAATACGTTTCAGTAAAAGGGGTAAACTGAACCCAAGGTATGTAGGCCCGTTCAAGATCATCGAACGCATCGGACCTGTAGCTTATCGACTCGAGTTACCACAACAACTCGCCGGAGTACATAACACATTTCACGTATCAAACCTTAAGAAATGTCTTGCAAAGGAAGATCTCACCATTCCTCTTGAAGAAATCCAAGTCGACGAGAAACTACAATTCATAGAAGAACCAGACGAAATCATAGACCGTGAAGTTAAACAACTCAAGCAGAGCAACATACCGATCGTTAAGGTTCGTTAGAATGCTCGAAGGGGTCCCGAGTTTACTTGGGAACGAGAGGATCAGATGAAACGAAAGTACCCACATTTGTTTCCCGAGAACGCAAAATAGGTACAATTTTAAAATTTCGGGACGAAATTTATTTAACGGGTAGGTACTGTAACGACCCGGATTTTTTCGATCATTTTATACCTATGAGATTAATATTTACATAAATAAAACCTTACCAACATGATAAGTAATCCAAATTGTTGAGATTTATGTTTTTAAAAAGAGTTTTACACAACGTTTGACCGTCCAATTTGACCGATGATATCACGAACTATATAACAAACGATAATTATACATTTGTGTATATATATGTATTTATATATATTTAACATGATCTAAGAATGGTTTAACATCTTATTGTGTACTAATAACAATAAGTTATAAGTATACTTTGAGACTACTAACTTAAGTTTTCAAAATGATAACAATACGTAACGTTATTTGACATATATACCTTTAACCTATAATACTTATACAAGTATCGTATAAATATGTATTTAATCACTTTTAAAGGGCTTATATACATAAAACAATATAAGTATATTTACAAAAGATAGCTATATTTGAATTCTCGTTCCGTTTCCTCAAAATTTCTACATGTATACCTAGAGTATATGTACTCGTATCATACCCAGCTCCTATACGTATTTACCATTAGTATATACACATCACAATCACTTTATTAGCAGGCATGAGTCAGCCAATTTTGGATCTTAGCATGCATGATTAATCAATTTGGCATATTACAAGACTTTTGCACAATATTACAAATTTATACATCTTTTCACCACCATTTATACTCCATTCCATTTTCATTTTTACTACACATTTTCTCTAACCAAAAACACACTCTTAGGAACATTAAGTGTTCTTCACAATCTCAGCAAATAACCATGAAGATCTAGCTTCAAAAACAACCCTTAATCATCATAAGAAAATCCATTCAAGAACACTTCAAAAATCCTTTCAAGTAAACAAGTTTACTTCCAACCTTTCAATCCAACTCCACCACTCTTTTGATTCTAGGATTTTTATCATCTCTTACAGTAACTTTGTCCAAGTAACTTGAGGTAGTAACCTTATTCATAATCTTATTCAATTCATATTCATATAGCTATCTTATTTTGTGGTATAAAATTTTAACAACAAGAACATAGTTTGAATGATTTCAAACTTGTTCGCAAACTAAATAGATCCTTCTAACTTGACTTTTAAAACACTTCAAGGCCTGTAATATATCATAATGATATGCTAACTTAACAAGATATAACTTGGTTTTACAAGGAACATCTTAAAAACTGAATCTACGTCGTCGGAGTGCAACCGGGGGCTGTTTTGGGTTGGATAATTAAAAACCATCTTAAGCTTTGAATTGGAAGTTCATGTTCTGGAAAAATGATATTTCTTATGAATATGTTAACACATAAAAATTTCATGGTTTAACTCAAAGTGTAAGTATTTTTAGAAAAATGATCATTAAATGTTGTTTTTATGATGGAAAATGATCACTTTCATAAGTTTCACCAAAGTTTGACCTATAACCTGTGATTTTGAATACAACCTAAGGTATTTTCAGTTCATATTATTAAAATTTGACTCGATCCAAGGAAGTGGCAAGTTGAACCAACAAAAACGGAGTTGTAATGAAGAAACTACGACTGAAACAAGATCGGGTATCCGAAGCTAGTTTAGCTACGAAAATATTTGGAGAAAAATTAAATTAATCATATATTTCTAATTAATATGATATTTAATATATATTTACTTATGATTTGATTTTATATATTTCAGGACCACCCGTAAACAACACGAGAAGATTAATCATAAGACCTCATGATTGTACGCAACACGTCATTTGACAACACGGTACTTTATGTACGCAACACGTCACTTGACAATATGGTACCATGGGTCGAGATTAATTCTGATCAATACGAATACGATGGGGTCTTTGTTTATTTTATTTAAGCAACTAATTGTAGACCACTAACATCGGACTGCTAACTACGGACTAAGAAAATATTAAAAGTATTAAAAGTATATATATATATATATATATATATATATATATATATATATATATATATATATATATATATATATATATATATATATATATATATATATATATATATATATATATATATATATAACGATTACTTAAAAATAAAATATGTTGATATATTATATATATGGTTAGGTTCGTGATATCTATCGGAGACCAAGTCGTGATAAATACCTTCAAGGCAAAAGTGAGTATATAGTCCCACTTTTAAACTCTAAATATTTTAGGATGAGAATACATGCATTTTATGATTTACGTTATGGACACAAGTAATTAAAAATATATATTCTACGTTGAGTTGTACCACTGGCATACTTCCCTGTAACTTGGTAACTACTATTTACATGAGGTATTGTAAACGCGAATCCTGTTGATAGATCTATCGGGCCTGACAACCCCAACCGGACTGGATGACCAGTATTCAACGGTTGCACAGTACTTCGTTTCGGTAACTACACTTGGTACGGTGTAGTAAGATTTCATAATAAAGGGAATATGCGACGTTGATTAAATGTTAAGTATGGTTATCAAGTGCTTAACAACTTAGAATATTTTTATTAAAACGTTTATATATGAAATCTTGTGGTCTATATTTATAACGCTGCCGGCATTAAACCTATATCTCACCAACTTTATGTTGACATTTTAAGCATGTTTATTCTCAGGTGATAACTAAAAGCTTCCGCTGCAACATGTTGAATTTAAGCAAGATCTTGAGTATGCATATTTGTGTCAAAAATAAAACTGCATATCGGAGGATTTGTAATGTAAAATATGTTGGAAGTCGTATTGTTATTATCACATGTAAAGTTTGTAAGTCTAAGATTATCGTTAAACGATAATCATTATTAAGTTGTTTAAACCTTGTATTTGTAATAAAAGCTATGGTTTGTATTGTAAAAACGAATGATGTTTTTGAAAAATGTCAACACTATACATGATGTACACTAAGTGTTTGATGAAATATCCAAATGACAAATGACTAACTTTGTGATTTTTTTTTAAATTGACAGATTTTTATGTGTTGAAAAAGAATCATCTTGGTCATAAGAAGGTTATAAATTTTCTTGCAACAACGTAAAAGAAGAGGCACCAAGAATAGAGCCTCCAACTATCTTGGTTATGCATGTTGTGTGTGAAGTATATTGATCGATCAACCTTTTGTGTCACAATTGGTACTGTTTCGCACTCACTTTTTCATGCTATTTTTTTTGGCTTTTTTCAGCTTGAAGTACTGCACATAGATAGTTAATTCCATTTGTGAGTTGTACTTTTTATATTACCTTTCTCTTTTATGATTAAAGTTATACTTGAAAATCATAGAAATTTTTAAAAGGGTATATGGCTAGAGGCTCTGTATAAGAATTCGAGTTCAAGAATTGCTTCTGTCTTAAGTATTCAGATTCATTAATTGATATTGTTCTAAGTTTATATATGATGATAAACATGTTCGAATCGAACCATTTGTGTTTTAGATGATGTGTTGTATGCTTATCAAGAAGGTTGTATATACTTTGTTTTAGTTTTAGAGAAATATATTATGATATGATAGTGGTATAAATAAAGTTTTTGTTATACTTAAAAAGGATGTAAAAATTCCTGGGTTGTAATGTAAGTTGGTAATAGATTTCAATAAATAAAATGGTGATAGATTTGTTGTTCATTATTTCCGTGTGTAATTGAACTATGTTAATCTAATCAAAAGTATAAGTCTTTACAATCATAGCTTATGGCTTATGTTTAGTGGATTGAATTTGATAATTGTAGTTATTTTGGTTCTATAATAGTTGTAATTCATTGAACCTACGGAGTATTATTGAGGATAGCATGTGAACAAAGAAAATAGATGCCCTCTTCTTATGGTGTTTCTAACTGTAATTTCAATCTGTTTTGCATGGTCACTTAACAAAAAATTATGAACTTTGATTTATATGTATGATATAATGGCTGTTCGGATGTTATTTCGGATGTCTTCATGGATAATTTTGTTTTTACCCGTGTCTTGCACAAGTATAAGTTTCCTAAGCATGTCGGTTAATGTTAATTGATGTTAAATGGCTAAGTTTATGATATTTATCATGAAAGTATGTAATCAAAAGGTTTATTTTTACAACCCGTGTTTTCACGGGTCAATTAACTAGTATTTGTGATAATGAATGTCATGGGTTGATGGATGGTTTGATTGAGTCGGTGGATATTAATGTTGGTTGAGATACTGCTTTGGATAGTGGTCATGGGATGATTTGGAAGGTTTAATTAATTATGTGGACATGGTTGAGTCCAAGAAGAAGTATAACAAAAATAAAAAGAAGGTGGTGGTAGATGATGGGGTTTTTTTCGTTGCGGAATCAAGATGAGGAGCTTGCTTTGGACGATAATGATCAAGGTTTTATCGAAGGAATGGTGAAGCGTGGATTGTTACTTTCATCATCGACACGTCTTGTTGGAAGCAGTTTGTACAATGTGGAGTCCTAGTGTCTTACTCCTCTCGTTCTGGGAAACGGTGATAAAGTTGATGGGAAGTTGACAAAACCGAGTTTCAAAAGTCGGAAAGCATGCTCTAAAAGGGAAAAGATTGGTTTGGTTTGATCATTGTTAGCACAACAGTTTGAGTTTTTCTTAGTCCTGTTTTGTAGCTTGTATTTCTTTTGGCATATGATTGTTATTTATAGGTTGCTTATTAGTTCCTAAGTTAGTTGTGTTTGGTTTCGCTTTTAGAGTTTGTTTAGGTGTTTGTTTTGGTGTTCGCTTGTACCCTTGGTTTTTTTGAGGTCGATTCTTTGACCCGATTAGGCTCAATATTAGATAGCGCTACCCGTAGTTTTTGTTAGTGTATATTTCTATTTTCGAGCCTTCCCGTTTTGAGTTCTTTGTATAGTTCGGTATTTTTCATTTTCCGATAAAAATGTTTTTTATATAGTTATCGTTATTTTTGAAAAAAAAAACAACATACTACAGTAACAATAAATATTTACCGACTAAAGTAGTAAATATTGACCCACCCATAGGGGCGGTTCTAATAAGAGGCGGCCATGGTCGGCCTCCCCCGACGATCGAATTTTTTAGCATATTTATATGTTAAAATTTGACGATTTGCCCCGTTTTTAATATCTTTTCAAATTTCTAAAGTTTTGAACGCGTTCAAAAAAAATTCTACATTCGTCACTGCTCACCCATGACCCATTTGACTTCCGACTCTCTGATATATGAAAACATCTATTTTATCTTATAAAAGGGAGTTTAAGGTGAGGTCATCCCTGCTTATAAAGATAGTAACATATGCTTTAAGGGTTGTAATATGTCACAATGCTTATTCATAAAAATAATTGAAGAAGCTTAAAAAGGCGCTTAAAAGAAGCTTACAAAAGAAGCACGCCTCTAATCTTTCTCTACCATCATCTACCATCAAGAATCAAGAATTTAAATATTTTACAATCTCTTATTCAAATTAAACATGTTCCTCTTTAATTTTTCTAACATTTCATAACATATGATACTCCAAAAGGTCACTCTCTTTTTTCTTTATAAAATATCTATGTTTTGTTTTTCAATTAGTGTGGTATATTTAAAAAGGGGAAGCAATTGCAGAAAATATGTTGTTTTATCTCTGACTCAAAGGTATGTTGAATTGATTTGGTAGAAATAATCGAAGTTTCAATTGACGAACATGATTCAGGATATTGGTTATCCCCAAATTGAAATTTAGGGTTCTTTACCATATCAAAGACGACGATTCCGGGTAATATCACACGTAATTGCTTTCACTATTTAGTTATTGGATATGCTTTGAATTTGTGTTCATATATCTTTGATATGTGCTCAGTATCAAAAAATGTATATACGTATGTATTACTGATGATACATGTTACTCTTGAAAATATTTAAATCTTAATACATGTTAGTTTAACCCTAACTAAGGGCAATAAGTGTATGGTACTAGAAACTAGAGTGATATATGACCACAAACTGACCAAAACTTAGTAGTTCATGAGTAACTTGATGAGATTTTAGATGCAGGTATTACTTTTGAAAGATTATATTTCTTTTATTAACACTATACATGATGTACACTAAGTGTTTGATGAAATGTCCAAATGACAAATGACTAACTTTGTGATTTTTTTTTAAATTGACAGATTTTTATATTTTGAAAAAGAATCATCTTGGTCATAAGAATGTTATAAATTTTCTTGCAACAACGTAAAAGAAGAGGCACCAAGAATAGAGCCTCCAACTATCTAGGTTATACATGTTGTGTTTGAAGTATATTGATCGATCAACCTTTTGTGTCACAATTGGTACTGTTTCGCACTCACTTTTTCATGCTATTTTTTTTTGGCTTTTTTCGGCTTGAAGTACTGCACATGGATAGTTAATTCCATTTGTGAGTTGTACTTTTTATATTACCTTTCTCTTTTATGATTAAAGTTATACTTGAAAATCATAGAAATTTTTAAAAAGGTATATTTATGACCCAATCTACCCCTGCTCAGAGATTAGCATATCTCAAATTTCATGGAATTGACTTGATGAAAGGTTAATGCTTTAGATATGATGATGATGATGATGATAATGGCGATGCTTATGCTGATGATGATAATACTGATGATGATGATGATCGAAACCCAATTAAAAGAAGTTTAAGATAGTTCATGTATCTCTATCTTCTAATTTTTTTGCACCTTATTTTTTATTAGTTCATTTATATGGCTAGAGGCTCTGTATAAGATTCGGGTTCAAGAATTGCTTATGTCTTAAGTATTCAGATTCATTAATTGATATTGTTCTTAGTTTATATATGATGATAAACATGTTCAAATCGAACCATTTGTGTTTTAGATGATGTGTTGTATGCTTATCAAGAAGGTTGTATATACTTTGTTTTAGTTTTAGAGAAATATATTATGATATGATAGTGGTATAAATAAAGTTTTTGTTATACTTAAAAAGGATGTAAAAATTCCTGGGTTGTAATGTAAGTTGGTAATAGATTTCAATAAATAAAATGGTGATAGATTTGTTGTTCATTATTTTCGTGTGTAATTGAACTATGTTAATCTAATCAAAAGCATAAGTCTTTACAATCATAGCTTATGGCTTATGTTTAGTGGATTGAATTTGATAATTGTAGTTATTTTGGTTCTATAATAGTTGTAATTCATTGAACCTACGGAGCATCATTGAGGATAGCATGAGAACAACGAAAATAGATGCCCTCTTTTTATGGTGTTTCTAACTGTAATTTCAATCTGTTTTGCATGGTCACTTAACAAAAAATTATGAACTTTGATTTATATGTATGATATAATGGCTGTTCGGATGTTGTTTCGGATGTCTTCATGGATAATTTTGTTTTTACCCGTGTCTTGCACAAGTATAAGTTTCCTAAGCATGTCTGTTAATGTTAATTGATGTTAAATGGTTAAGTTTATGATATTTATCATGAAAGTATGTAATCAAAAGGTTTATTTTTACAACCCTTGTTTTCATGGGTCAATTAACTAGTATTTGTGATAATGAATGTCATGGGTTGATGGATGGTTTGATTGAGTCGGTGGATATTAATGTTGGTTGAGAAACTGCTTTGGATAGTGGTCATTGGATGATTTGGAAGGTTTAATTAATTATGTGGACATGGTTGAGTCCAAGAAGAAGTATAACAAAAATAAAAAGAAGGTGGTGGTAGATGATGGGGTTTTTTCCGTTGCGGAATCAAGATGAGGAGCTTGCTTTGGACGATAATGATCAAGGTTTTATCGAAGGAATGGTGAAGCGTGGATTGTTACTTTCATCATCGACACGTCTTGTTGGAAGCGGTTTGTACAATGTGGAGTCCTAGTGTCTTACTCCTCTCGTTCTGGGAAACGGTGATAAAGTTGATGGGAAGTTGACAAAACCGAGTTTCAAAAGTCGGAAAGCATGCTCTAAAGGGGAAAAGATTGGCTTGGTTTGATCATTGTTAGCACAACAGTTTGAGTTTTTCTTAGTCCTGTTTTGTAGCTTGTGTTTCTTTTGGCATATGATTGTTATTTATAGGTTGCTTATTAGTTCCTAAGTTAGTTGTGTTTGGTTTCGCTTTTAGAGTTTGTTTAGGTGTTTGTTTTGGTGTTTGCTTGTACTGATAGTGCTCTAAATAAACATATATTTAGTATCAATATCCTTCCAATATGTAAAGCTTTTAGTTGCAATTGTTCTATTTTTATGTAATATTCGATTAAATAAATAAGTGCGAAGACAAAAGAAGAAAACGACGATTTGAAGACACAAATGACCAAAAATCTCAAATGTACAAGATATAATTCAAGTGGTTCAATTTATTAATGAGAAATGTCTCAAAATTACAAGAGTACGAGCCGCAAAACGCAAAGTACAAGATATTAAATTATACGAAAGGACGTTCGAAAAACCGGAACCGGGACCTGAGCCAACTAACAACGCGCGACGCAACAGAGCTAAAATTACAAGTCAACTATGCACAAGAATATAATATAATATTTAAATAATTATATAAATTATTTATATATTACATATTATATTAAATAACGTCGACAAACTAGCAAACAAAAAATATGTGAGCTGGATCTGACGGCCATACGATCGCATGGGAAATAGGCATAAAACTCATGCGAGTGCATGAGCCTATGCGAGTGCATGAGATTTGCACTAAAATCTCATGCGACCGCATGAGTTACTGTAGCAGGCCACATTCTTTAAATACAACGAATTCTGGCCGAATTTTTACACCATTCATCAATCTCTCTCACTCTCATATATATAATTATATTTATATTTAAATTATAATTTTAATTTAAGTTTAAAAATAATAAGGTTATGTTAGCAAATGTTGTAAGTGTGTAAGTCGAAATTCTGCCCGTGTAACGCTACGCGATAAATAATCACTGTAAGCTATGTTCTTCCTTTTTAAATTAATGTCTTGTAACTAAGTTATTATTATGCTTATTTGAGCCGAAGTAATCGTGATGTTAGACTAAAATATTAAGACGGGGTTATTAGATTTTGTACCATAATTAAGATTTGGACAAAAGACCGACACTTGTGGACATTGGACTATGACTATTAATAGAAAAGGGGTATTGTCTAATTGAGCGACAACTCATTAGAACCTGTTGAACCTATCTTCAAATTAGTTAATCTAATAATTATTAAAATGATTATGCATGTCCTATTTAGTGACGTTTATACGACATCTTTTACGATCATTTAATTAATTATTCAGGTTGGGTAATTGATTATTCATTCTGATCAAGTGGGTAAATTAATATTCATATCTCATTAAAACAGGGGTGGATTACATACACGGATAATTGGTGTAATTATTAACAAAGTATTAAAACCTTGGATTATACGCAGTCGATAACCTGGTGTAATTATTAAACAAAGTATTAAAACCTTGTTACAGTTCGAATCCCTAATTAGTTAGAATATTTGACTTCGGGAATAAGGTTAATTTGACGAGCATTTTATAATTATGACCGATGGACTATTATGGACAAAACCAGATAGGTATCAAATAAACCAGGACAAAGGACAATTAACTCGGGTAAAAATTAATTAAAATCAAAACGTCAAACATCATGATTACGAAAGTTTAAATAAGCATAATACTTTTATTTCATATTTCATCGTACCTTTATTTACTGTCATTTTAATTACTGCAATTTACTTTATCGAAATTTAAATTCTGTCATTTATATTATCGTCATTTATCTTTACGCATTATTTAAAATCGACAAACCGATCATTAAACGGTAAAACCCCCTTTTATAATAATATTACTATATATAATTATATATATTATAGTTGTTAAAATATAGCGTTAAACTCAACTAGCTCCCTGTGGAACGAACCGAACTTACTAAAAACTACAATACTCTACGATTAGGTACACTGCCTATAAGTGTTGTAGCAAAGTTTAGGTATATATCCCATCTATATAAATAAATAAATAACTTGTGTAAATTATATCGTATTTAGTAGTAAAAATATAACTATTTCGTATACCCCCTAGCATAAGATCAAGTTTTTGGCGCCGCTGCTGGGGACCCGGCGAAACGCTATATTTTTACGCTATAATTCTTATCTCTAATTTTGTAAAAATATTTTGTATTTATATAAAAACATAAAAAATACTATATATATATATATATATATATATATATATATATATATATATATATATAAGTGTTAATTAAAAAGTTTTTATAATTTTTAAAAAAAATTAATTTTCTATTTTTAGTTTATAATAAAAAAATTAATAAGTGTTTTTATATAAGTTTATTTTAAATTTTTATAAATATTGTGTAACGTTTATAAAAAAAAAATTTTAAAAAGTTTGTATTTTCTTTTAGTTACAAAAACTAATAGGTAGTTTTTTAAAAAAAAATTAAGTTTTTAATTTATTCTATATAAATATTCTATATAAATTAAAAACAGAAAATATATATATATATATATATATATATATATATATATATATATATATATATATATATATATATATATATATATATATATATATATATAAGTAATCGGGCTACACTGTAGCAGCCCAATTTGTGATCTGAATATTTGGGCCATGCGATCGCATGAACCCGTGGGCTAAAACTCATGCGATCGCATGAGATAGCCTGACACGCCATATCTGATCCTCGTACAGCATTAATTACGGGTATAATTTAATTATTATTATTATAAACCCTAATTAGGTTTAGTTTATTTTAATATTTAGTTTAGTTTTATTTAATTTGTAATATTTAGTTTTAATTAGTTTTATTAATTATAAATTGATACTTTTATAAAATAAATAATATAAAGATAATATTTTTATATAATTGTATTTTTATAAATTTAAGTTTCTTTTTATATTTATATCCTTTTAATCGTTTATTCGTAATATTTATATTTTTCGCTCGTAATTAGTTTCTAGCTTCGTATTTTGCCGTAGTATCTCTAGATTTTTAGGCTTTGCCGTAAAATCCCTTAAGTGCTTTTTCTTTAGATTAAGATTTAGGTGCTTTAGAATTTTCGCGACGCCGTTTTAAATTTTAGTGCCTATTAAGTTATTGCCATTTTGGATATAGAATTCCCTTAAAGCTTTAATTCCTTTAGACGCAACTTTTTAGATTTAGTTTTGAGAATTTTAAGTTTCGACGTTTTTCTTTCTTATTTTTATTTTTTCGATTTTTATTTTTCGACATTTTTCGACGCGCTCTTTTTCTTTCTTATTTCTCGACGCTCTAGTTTTTAGGACATAGAATTTTCGATTTCTTCTCTAAAATTTCAAAACGAAAAATTATTTTAAGCGGTTAAATTGATAGACATCCAAAATTTTCTGGTTCGTAGTAATAGTTGGATTTGTTAGTGGCGAGTTGTGGGCTTCCGATTTAAAGGGTCCTGTCTACCTGCTGCATCTATTGGCTATTCAAAACGTGGGCAAAATCAGAAAAGTCTATTAATTTGATAACTTATATAATTTTTATCTTTTATAACTAATAGGATATTCAGTGAATGCACCGAGCAAAACGTTCACCACCTTTTATACGTTCACCACCTGTAACTCGATCAAGACATCTAGCCAATATTGTCACCGTTTATTTTTCTTTAGAATCATCATCTAGTCAACCAAATACTCCAATTCAAATTTCTGATAATCCATTTTTTGAACTCGACTTCAAAATTGAAAACTCGGAGGATATTCAAGGACAATTCCAAGATCCAGAACCACTAATCATTATTCCTGAACCACAAACCGTTAAATCAGAATCCTCTTGTGATTCATATTCAACAATTTCAATTATGGAAGTAACGGAACCTCTAAGTATGGAAGACCGAATGAGAGCCACACGCACGGGCCAAGGTCACGCCATTATTAAGCCAGACATTAATGCGCCAGATTATGAAATCAAGGGACAAATCCTACACATGGTAACTAATCAATGCCAATATAGTGGTACGCCAAAAGAAGATCCAAACGAACATCTTCGAACCTTTAATAGGATCTGTACTCTATTCAAAATCAGAGAAGTTGAGGATGAACAGATCTATCTCATGTTGTTTCCCTGGACTTTAAAGGGAGAAGCCAAAGATTGGTTAGAATCGTTACCTGAAGGAGCGATTGACACATGGGATGTTTTAGTTGAGAAATTTCTTAAAAGATTCTTTTCGGCATCCAAAGTCGTGAGACTTCAAGGAGAAATTGTTACATTCACGCAAAAACCAAATGAAACTCTATATGAGGCGTGGACAAGATTCGAAAAGTTGTTGAGAGGATGTCCTCAGCACGGTTTAGACACTTATCAAATAGTACAAATATTCTACCAAGGTATCGACATTGCTACACGAAAAGACATCGACATAGCAGCTGGTGGTTCCATTATGAAGAAAACCGCAACTGAAGCTTACAAAATTATTTATAACACAGCCTCCCACTCGCATGAGTGGCACCAGGAAAAAGATATCTTTCGTTCATCTAAAGCGGCTAGAGCCGATTCTAGCCATGACTTTGATTCCGTTTCCGCAAAAATAGATGCTTCGAGAGACGAATGGAAAAGATGAATAAAGATATTCACGCAATACGAATCAGTTGTGAGCAATGCGGTGGACCACACTTAACAAAAGATTGTCACATTGAACAAACAATGGAACAACGTGAGAATATTTCCTACATGAACCAAAGGATGGGAAATAATTATCAAAATAATTATCAACCGCCAAGGCCGAACTTTAATCGAAATCAAAACATTCTTTACAATCCAAATGGACCCAACAATAACTCCTACAACCAACAAGGTCCGAATAACCAACCAACTCAAAATAACACTTTCAATCAACAAAAACCTAGCTTGTACAAACCACCACAACAAACTGAAGAGAAAAAACCAAATCTGGAAGAAATGATGGCAAAGCTAATGGAATCTCAAACACAATTTATTACATCTCAAACCCAAACAACTGAGAGGTTTGATCAGTCATTAAGAACTCAACAAGCTTCCATTTTGAATCTAGAAAAACACTTAGGTACTCTTGCTAGCATGATGAGTGAGAGGGAACAAGGAAAGCTACCGAGTAATACTGAAGTAAATCCTCGGAATGAGAATGTTAATATGGTGTCAACAAATTCTGAATAACCAGCTACAGAAGATGGGAAGGTTTTCGATGTGAGTAACAATGAAGAAGTTACACCATCACCACCACCCAAGTATGTAAAGCCGGTGGTGGCACCATACAGACCACCCATCCCATTTCCAAGAAAAGGAGTTGAGTATGAGCAAGTAATAGGTAGTAAAGTTTGTGATACCTATGGAAAGAAGAAGAAGAATAAGAAAGTGCAAGAAACAAAAACCGTAGAAGTAAACCCGGTAAAGACAGTTCCACCAAAACTTTCACCTAGGTTGGGTGATCCTGGTGAATTTATTGTTCCTTGTCTACTTAGTGATTGTGTCATGTATGATGCACTAGCAGATTTAGGTGCGATTGTGAGTGTTATGCCTCTTTCATTATATAAGAGATTAGGAGTAGGTGAGTTAAGTCCAACAGAGATGAGTGTTCGACTCTTTGAACAAACCATTAGGCACCCAGTTGGAATTGCTGACAACCTACCCGTTCAAGTAGGTAATTTAACCTTTCTAGTCGAATTTATTGTCATTGACATAGAAGAGGACTCAAACATTCCTATAATTTTAGGTCGACCATTCTTAGCATCCACCGAGGCGTTCATTAATGTAAGAGAGGGTAGAACGACACTTAGTGATGGGGACAAATCGATCACCTTTATGATTCAAAAGTCTAAATCTCCACCAACCAAAACCGTTGAACCAATAAAAACGATCGATGAGAAGCATATTGTTTTACCAACTCCAACGGTAGTGTTTAACAATAATAAAATGCCTAAGTGTGGGGAAGATGAAGTAACACCTAATGATGACTTGATAACAAAGAACCTCGTTGTTGATACGAAATTAAATGACTCCGTTATTAACAGTTCAATGAAGAAACTTATTAAACGGATTCGCGATGCTAGAACCAAGGAGAACTTTAAGTTATGTAACCGGTTAGTATCCAATCTATCACCTAAAGAAAAGGCAAAACTAGTTGAATTTGTGGATATTACACAGGAATCCGACCAATGGCTTAAAGCAAAAGTCACATATATGCAAGTTGATTATGGTCCAAGAGAAATTGACAATGAAGTTAATCACAATTTCGACACCACAGCTACCTAAGTTTGGGGAGATTCAAATGTTCTAAAAAGAAAATACTGTCTAGAGTTAGTTGTTCTGTTCTCGTGTAGTTCCGAGAATGGAATCCGGTTGGTCTTTTCCACTAGCAGACACTAAAGAACTAGTTTTCTCCTCTCATTCTGAATTTTTGTTTTGTAGGTTTTGTATGAAATTAATATGCATTTTTAAATTTAAGTTTTGTGTGAATTTAAAAACAAAAATTACTTTATTTCATTAAGTTTAAAAAAATGATTTCTAAAATTCATCGTAAGTTGAAGACTAGGTCATGGAACCGAAATTGCTTTACCTGAGGGCGGGGCGAAAAAGTTTGTTATCATTATTTTTAATTTTATTGATCTAAAGTATACCAAAAAAATTAAAAAACCCAAAAATCTTTGCTTTTAAAACAATCACTTTAACGATAAATTTTAAATTTTGTCGAGGGACGGACTAGGTAAACATACCTAAACTACCTAAAGTAAAAGGAAACAAAATTTTAAAAAATTTATTCATTTAAATTGTTTTATAAAGAAAATATATATATATATATATATATATATATATATATATATATATATATATATATATATATATATATATATATATATATATATATATATATATATATATATATATATATATATATATATATATGTTTGTATTTTATGTTATGTACAAAACAAGGTAAAACAGCGCACTTTTAAAGATTAAGTTCAGCAAAAGCTACTAATTTTGACGATAAGACGCAAAACATATGTGAAATTACAACAAAAGGAATGAACGATGAGGCGCGCCATCTATCATTCGACGACCTTAGTAATTACAAACTGGGTATTTTTAATCACTTTACTACATTGCATGATCTCAAGTGTGGGGAAGGGTTATAAATTCTCTCGGGTTTACACTTAGTTTAATTGCCAAATTTTGTGAAAATTTGAAAATTTTTTAACTAAATGAATTCAAAATCATGTTTATACATATTTATGAACAATAAAACTAGGTGTTAATGCCGAAATTATTGTTACCTTGAAGAGAACATAAATGGAGAAACAACCCAAAACGTTAGAATTCATTTAAAATGGAATAGAGGAGAATAAAAAGGCAAAGAAAAAAATAAATAAAAGCTAAGTGTGGGAAGAATTTACCAAGTTCTTAAAACATATATCACATATTTTTGTACAAGATTATTGCAGGTACTTTTGTTTTGGACTAAACTAATCAGTTTTACCCAATTTACTGTAATATATTTGAAAGAATAGATGGATCTACACGATGAATCAATTCCATCATTAAAAGGAAGTAAAGTCTTCCGAAAAAGACACGCGCTTCTTGATTTAGGTCAGGAAGTTGTCGTCCAGACCAGCTGTAGGTTGACGAAAAATCTAGAAAAGTCATCTCTAAAATCAGCAGGAAATCCACGGACCTCAGCATCAAACAGGGTCGCCAAGTGGTCAGACTTATCCTAACCATGAGAGGATCTGTCTCATAAAATGGGGAGGGCGCCGTGTAAATTAGCTTGATAAGACTAATGAATCAGACCCCCAGAAAGGATAATCTCCTTAAAGATTAAAAATCATCTTTTAAGACTGATATTACTCAATCCTTGAGATTGACTTTAAAGATTGAGAATTACAAACTCATGGAATTCGATGATATCTAAACTCGAGCTTGAACGAGAAAATATTTTGATCAAATTAAAATCGATTTGTTTTCTGAAAACCTATTTTCAATGCGTTCATTACCATTGAACGTAAAATCCTAGGAATTCACCTGGAATTCATTAGGTCACCTGAACCAAATCGGGTGTCAACCGTAAGAACGGTGGTTGCATAGCATGGTCGAAGACAGGACCTTGTGCCAGACCGAAAAATTATAGGGTGATCTTTACTATTGCTCCTACAAAGGATAGTAATTGCATCCGACACATTTTATACCATGAACGAAAGCATGTCACGGGACATTGCCTTAATAGTTGCTTGTTCAACGCTTTCCTTTACAACCGGACGGTAGTTTACCGAAAGGTAATATACGGAGCAAGTATACTGGACGTGTTGCTTTCCTAATACAAGGTTAGCAAGTGGGTGACACAAAACCATAAGTTTTGAGCTAAAATTTTCAAATCTGAAACCCACCAAACCCACAAAAACAATTTGCAAACACCGGTGAAGGGTTATTTTGGAAAACTTATCTAGGGTAAAATCTAGAATGAATTTCAAAAGATCAAATGTTTTCATAAAGATCCAATTTCCTTAAAGGATCTAAATTTTCATAGTCATGTGGGACTGTAAACCACATCGTTACTATCATTGTTCATACCGCCGTATCAAAATCACTGATGTATAAAGTGTGAAAATAAAAAAGTGATTCGAGTGAAGTGTGATTTAATTTCAAATTCTGTATTGCTTGAGGACAAGCAACGTTCAAGTGTGGGATATTTGATAGTGCTCTAAATGAACATATATTTAGTATCAACATCCTTCCAATATGTAAAGCTTTTAGTTGCAATTGTTCTATTTTTATGTAATATTCGTTTAAATAAATAAGTACGAAGACAAAAGAAGAAAACGACGATTTGAAGACGCAAATGACCAAAAAGCTCAAATGTACAAGATATAATTCAAGTGGTTCAATTTATTGATGAGAAACGTCTCAAAATTACAAGAGTACGAGCCGCAAAACACAAAGTACAAGATATTAAATTATACGAAAGGACGTTCGAAAAACTGGAACCGGGACCTGAGCCAACAATCAACGCGCGACGCAACGGAGCTAAAATTACAAGTCAACTATGCACAAGAATATAATATAATATTTAAATAATTATATAAATTATTTATATATTACATATTATATTAAATAACGTTGACAAACTAGCAAACAAAAAATATGTGAGCTGGATCTGACGGCCATGCGATCGCATGGGAAATAGGCGTAAAACTCATGCGAGTGCATGAGCCCATGCGAGTGCATGAGATTTGCACTAAAATCTCATGCGACCGCATGAGTTACTGTAGCAGGCCACATTCTTTAAATACAACGAATTCTGGCCGAATTTTTACACCATTCATCAATCTCTCTCACTCTCATATATATAATTATATTTATATTTTAATTATAATTTTAAATTAAGTTTAATAATAATAAGGTTATGTTAGCAAATGTTGTAAGTGTGTAAGTCGAAATTCTGCCCGTGTAACGCTACGCGATAAATAATCACTGTAAGCTATGTTCTTCCTTTTTAAATTAATGTCTTGTAACTAAGTTATTATTATGCTTATTTGAGCCGAAGTAATCGTGATGTTAGACTAAAATATTAAGACGGGGTTATTATATTTTGTACCATAATTAAGATTTGGACAAAAGACCGACACTTGTGGACATTGGACTATGACTATTAATAGATAAGGGGTATTGTATAATTGAGCGATAACTCATTAGAACCTGTCGAACCTATCTTCAAATTAGTTAATCTAATAATTATTAAAATGATTATGCATGTCCTATTTAGTGACGTTTATACGACATCTTTTACGATCATTTAATTAATTATTCAGGTTGGGTAATTGATTATTCATTCTGATCAAGTGGGTAAATGAATATTCATATCTCATTAAAACAGGGGTGGATTACATACACGGATAATTGGTGTAATTGTTAACAAAGTATTAAAACCTTGGATTATACGCAGCCGATAACCTGGTATAATTATTAAACAAAGTATTAAAACCTTGTTACAGTTCGAATCCCTAATTAGTTGGAATATTTAACTTCGGGAATAAGGTTAATTTGACGAGCATTTTATAATTATGACCGATGGACTATTATGGACAAAAACCAGATAGGTATCAAATTGTAACGACCCGAATTTTTCCGATCATTTTATACCTATGAGATTAATATTTACATAAACTAAACCTTACCAACATGATAAGTAATCTAAATTGTTGAGATTTATGTTTTTAAAAAGAGTTTTACACAACGTTTGACCGTCAAATTTGACCGATGATATCACGAACTATATAACAAACGATAATTATACGTTTGTGTATATATATGTATTTATATATATTTAACATGATCTAAGAATGGTTTAACATCTCATTGTGTACTAATAACAATAAGTTATAAGTATACTTTGAGACTACTAACTTAAGTTTTCAAAATGATAACTATACGTAACGTTATTTGACATATATACCTTTAACGTATAATACTTATACAAGTATCGTATAAATATGTATTTAATCACTTTTAAAGGGCTTATATACATAAAACAATATAAGTATATTTACAAAAGATAGCTATATTTGAATTCTCGTTCCGTTTCCTCAAAATTTCTACACGTATACCTAGAGTATATATACTTGTATCATACCCAGCTCCTATACGTATTTACTATTAGTATATACACATCACAATCACTTTATTAGCAGCCATGAGTCAGCCAATTTTGGATCTTAGCATGCATGATTAATCAATTTGGCATATTACAAGACTTTTGCACAATATTACAAATTTATACATCTTTTCACCACCATTTATACTCCATTCCAATTTCATTTTTACTACACATTTTCTCTAACCAAAAACACACTCTTAGGAACCTTAAGTGTTCTTCACAATCTCAGCAAAAACCCATGAAGATCTAGCTTCAAAAACAAGCCTTAATCATCATAATAAATTCCTTACAAGAAAACTTTAATAATCCTTCCAAAAATACAAGTTTACTTCCAACCTTTTGATCCAACTCCACCACTCTTTTGGTTCTAGGATTTTTCTCATCTTTTACAGTAACTTTGTCCAAGTAACTTGAGGTAGTAACCTTGTTCATAACCTTATTCGATTAATATTTATATAGCTATCTTATTTTGTGTTGTAAAATTTTAACAACAAGAACATAGTTTGAATGATTTCAAACTTGTTTGCAAACTAAATAGATCCTTCTAACTTAACTTTTAAAACACTTCAAGACCTGTAATATATCATAATGATTTGCTAACTTAATAAGATATAACTTGGTTTTACAAAGAACATCTTAAAAACTGAATCTACGTCGTCGGAGTGCAACCGGGGGCTGTTTTGGGTTGGATAATTAAAAACCATCTTAAGCTTTGAATTGGAAGTTCATGTTCTAGAAAAATGATATTTCTTATGAATATGTTAACACATAAAAATTTCATGGTTTAACTCAAAGTGTAAGTATTTTTAGAAAAATGATCATTAAATGTTGTTTTTATGATGGAAAATGATCACCTTCATAAGTTTCACCAAAGTTTGACCTATAACCTGTGATTTCGAATACAACCTAAGGTATTTTCAGTTCATATTCTTAAAATTTGACTCGATCCAAGGAAGTGGAAAGTTGAACCAACAAAAACGGAGTTGTAATGAAGAAACTACGACTAAAACAAGATCGGGTATCCGAAGCTAGTTTAGCTACGAAAATATTTGGAGAAAAATTAAATTAATCATATATTTTCTAATTAATATGATATTTCATATATATTTACTTATGATTTGATTTTATATATTTCAGGACCACCCGTAAACAACACGAGAAGATTAATCATAAGACCTCATGATTGTACGCAACACGTCATTTGACAACACGGTACTTTATGTACGCAACACGTCACTTGACAACATGGTACCATGGGTCGAGATTAATTCTGATCAATACGAATATGATGGGGTCTTTATTTATTTTATATAAGCAACTAATTGTGGACCACTAACATCGGACTGCTAACTACGGACTAAGAAAATATTAAAAGTATTAAAAGTATATATATATATATATATATATATATATATATATATATATATATATATATATATATATATATATATATATATAACGATTACTTAAAAAGAAAATATGTTGATATATTATATATGGTTAGGTTCGTGATATCTATCGGAAACCAAGTCGTGATAAATACCTTCAAGACAAAAGTGAGTATATAGTCCCACTTTTAAACTCTAAATATTTCGGGATGAGAATACATGCATTTTATGATTTACGTTATGGACACAAGTGATTAAAAATATATATTCTACGTTGAGTTGTACCACTGGCATACTTCCCTGTAACTTGGTAACTATTATTTACATGAGGTATTGTAAACGCGAATCCTGTTGATAGATCTATCAGGCCTGAAAACCCCAACCGGACTGGACGACCAGTATTCAATGGTTGCACAGTACTTCGTTTTGGTAACTACACTTGGTACGGTGTAGTAAGATTTCATAATAAAGGGAATATGCGACGTTGATTAAATGTTAAGTATGGTTATCAAGTGCTCAACAACTTAGAATATTTTTATTAAAACGTTTATATATGAAATCTTGTGGTCTATATTTATAACGTTGCCGGCATTAAACCTATATCTCACCAACTTTATGTTGACATTTTAAGCATGTTTATTCTCAGGTGATAACTAAAAGCTTCCGCTGCAACATGTTGAATTTAAGCAAGATCTTGAGTATGCATATTTGTGTCAAAAATAAAATTGCATATCGGAGGATTTGTAATGTAAAATATGTTGGAGGTCGTATTGTTATTATCACATGTAAAGTTTGTAAGTCTAAGATTATCGCTAAACGATAATCATTATTAAGTTGTTCAAACCTTGTATTTGTAATAAAAGCTATGGTTTGTATTGTAAAAACGAATGCAGTTTTTGAAAAATGTCGCATATAGAGTTCAATACCTCACGATGAAATCATATGTTACTGTATTCGTCCTTATGGTTAAGGTCGGGTTATGACACAAATAAACCAGGACAAAGGACAATTAACCCGGGTAAAAATTAATTAAAATCAAAACGTCAAACATCATGATTACGGAAGTTTAAATAAGCATAATACTTTTATTTCATATTTCATCGTACCTTTATTTACTGTCATTTTAATTACTGCAATTTACTTTATCGAAATTTAAATTCTGTCATTTATATTATCGTCATTTATCTTTACGCTTTATTTAAAATCGACAAACCGGTCATTAAACGATAAAACCCCCTTTTATAATAATATTACTATATATAATTATATATATTATAGTTGTTAAAATATAGTGTTAAACTCAGCTAGCTCCCTGAGGAACGAACCGGACTTACTAAAAACTACACTACTCTACGATTAGGTACACTGCCTATAAGTGTTGTAGCAAGGTTTAGGTATATCCCATCTATATAAATAAATAAAAAACTTGTGTAAATTATATCGTATTTAGTAGTAAAAATATAACTATTTCGTATACCCCCCTCGCATAAGATCATGTACCCTTGGTTTTTTTGGGGTCGATTCTTTGACCCGATTAGGCTCAATATTAGATAGCGGTACCCGTAGTTTTTGTTAGTGTATATTTCTATTTTCGAGCCTTCTCGTTTTGAGTTCTTTGTATAGTTCGGTATTTTTCATTTTCCGATAAAAATGTCTTTTATATAGTTATCGTTATTTTTGAAAAAAAAACAACATACTACAGTAACAATAAATATTTACCGACTAAAGTAGTAAATATTGACCCACCCACAGGGGCGGTTCTAATAAGAGGCGGCCATGGTCGGCCTCCCCCGACGATCGAATTTTTTAGCATATTTATATGTTAAAATTTGACGCTTTGCCCCGTTTTTAATATCTTTTCAAATTTCTAAAGTTTTGAACGCGTTCAAAAAAAATTCTACATTCGTCACTGCCCACCCATGACCCATTTGACTTCCGACTCTCTGATATATGAAAAAATCTATTTTATCTTATAAAATGGAGTTTAAGCTGAGGTCATCCCTGCTTATAAAGATAGTAACATATGCTTTAAGGGTTGTAATATGTCACAATGCTTATGTCATAAAAATAATTGAAGAAGCTTAAAAAAGGCGCTTAAAAGAAGCTTACAAAAGAAGCACGCCTCTAATCTTTCTCTACCATCATCTACCATCAAGAATCAAGAATTTAAATATTTTACAATCTCTTATTCAGATTAAACATGTTCCTCTTTAATTTTTCTAACATTTCATAACATATGATACTCCAAAAGGTCACTCTCTTTTTTCGTTATAAAATATCTATGTTTTGTTTTTCAATTAGTGTGGTATATTTAAAAAGGGGAAGCAATTGCAGAAAATATGTTGTTTTAACTCTGACTCAAAGGTATGTTGAATTGATTTGGTAGAAATAATCGAAGTTTCAATTGACGAACATGATTCAGGATATTGGTTATCCCCAAATTGAAATTTAGGGTTCTTTACCATATCAAAGACGACGATTCCGGGTAATATCACACGTAATTGCTTTCACTATTTAGTTATTGGATATGCTTTGAATTTGTGTTCGTATATCTTTGATATGTGCTCAGTATCAAAAAATGTATATACATATGTATTACTGATGATACATGTTGATCTTGAAAATATTTAAATCTTAATACATGTTAGTTTAACCCTAACTAAGGGCAATAAGTGTATGGTACTAGAAACTAGAGTGATATATGACCACAAACTGACCAAAACTTAGTAGTTCATGAGTAACTTGATGAGATTTTGGATGCAGGTATTACTTTTGAAAGATTATATTTCTTTTATTAACACTATACATGATGTACACTAAGTGTTTGATGAAATGTCCAAATGACAAATGACTAACTTTGTGATTTTTTTTTAAATTGACAGATTTTTATGTGTTGAAAAAGAATCATCTTGGTCATAAGAATGTTATAAATTTGCTTGCAACAACGTAAAAGAAGAGGCACCAAGAATAGAGCCTCCAACTATCTTGGTTATACATGTTGTGTGTGAAGTATATTGATCGATCAACCTTTTATGTCACAATTGGTACTGTTTCGCACTCACTTTTTCTTGCTATTTTTTTGACTTTTTTCAGCTTGAAGTACTGCACATGGATAGTTAATTCCATTTGTGAGTTGTACTTTTTATATTACCTTTCTCTTTTATGATTAAAGTTATACTTGAAAATCATAGAAATTTTTAAAAGGGTATATTTATGACCCAATCTACCCCTGCTCAGAGATTAGCATATCTCAAATTTCATGGAATTGACTTGATGAAAGGTTAATGCTTTAGATATGATGATGATGATGATGATAATGATAATGGCGATGTTTATGCTGATGATGATAATACTGATGATGATGATGATCGAAACCCAATTAAAAGAAGTTTAAGATACTTCATGTATCTCTATCTTCTAATTTTTTTGCACCTTATTTTTTATTAGTTCATTTATATGGCTAGAGGCTCTGTATAAGAATTCGGGTTCAAGAATTGTTTCTGTCTTAAGTATTCAGATTCATTAATTGATATTGTTCTAAGTTTATATATGATGATAAACATGTTCGAATCGAACCATTTGTGTTTTAGATGATGTGTTGTATGCTTATCTAGAAGGTTGTATATACTTTGTTTTAGTTTTAGAGAAATATATTATGATATGATAGTGGTATAAATAAAGCTTTTGTTAAACTTAAAAAGGATGTAAAAATTTATGGGTTGTAATGTTAGTTGGTAATAGATTTCAATAAATAAAATGGTGATAGATTTGTTGTTCATTATTTCCGTGTGTAATTGAACTATGTTAATATAATCAAAAGTATAAGTCTTTACAATCATAGCTTATGGCTTATGTTTAGTGGATTGAATTTGATAATTGTAGTTATTTTGGTTCTATAATAGTTGTAATTCATTGAACCTACGGAGCATCATTGAGGATAGCATGTGAACAACGAAAATAGATGCCCTCTTTTTATGGTGTTTCTAACTGTAATTTCAATCTGTTTTGCATGGTCACTTAATAAAAAATTATGAACTTTGATTTATATGTATGATATAATGGCTGTTCGGATGTTGTTTCGGATGTCTTCATGGATAATTTTGTTTTTACCCTTGTCTTGCACAAGTATAAGTTTCCTAAGCATGTCGGTTAATGTTAATTGATGTTAAATGGCTAAGTTTATGATATTTATCATGAAAGTATGTAATCAAAAGGTTTATTTTTACAACCCGTGTTTTCATGGGTCAATTAACTAGAATTTGTGATAATGAATGTCATGGGTTGATGGATGGTTTGATTGAGTCGGTGGATATTAATGTTGGTTGAGATTGTAGTGACCCGAACTTTTTCATATTTATATATATATTAAATGAAATTTTTATTTACATGATTAACTGTTTCCAACATGTTAAGCAATCAAACTTGTTAAGATTTGATTAATTGAAATAGGTTTCATATAGACAATTGACCACCCAAGTTGACCGGTGATCCACGAACGTTAAAACTTGTAAAAACTATACGATGACATATATTTGGTTATATATAAAGTTAACATGATTTTATTATAAGTATGTATCTCATTAGGTATTTTAACAATGAGTTATATACATAAAAATGAGACTATTAATTTAAGAAACTCGAAAACGATATATATAACAATTATCGTTATAACAACGTCTTACTAGGTACATATGAATCATATTAAGATATTGATACACTTGGTTAATTATGTTAAATGATAAGTAAAAATATTATTAAGTGTATTAACAATGAAATACATATGTAAAAATAAGACTACTAACTTAATGATTTCGAAACGAGACATATATGTAACGATTATCGTTGTAACGACATTTAACTGTATATATATCATAATAAGATATATTATATATCATAATATCATGCTAATATAACAATTTAACATCTCATTTGTTATAATAAACAATGGGTTAACAACATTCAACAAGATCGTTAACCTAAAGGTTTCAAAACAACATTTACATGTAACGACTAACGATGACTTAACGACTCAGTTAAAATGTATATACATGTAGTGTTTTAATATGTATTCATACACTTTTGAAAGACTTCAAGACACTTATCAAAATACTTCTACTTAACAAAAATGCTTACAATTACATCCTCGTTCAGTTTCATCAACAATTCTACTCGTATGCACCCGTATTCGTACTCGTACAATACACAGCTTTTAGATGTATGTACTATTGGTATATACACTCCAATGATCAGCTCTTAGCAGCCCATGTGAGTCACCTAACACATGTGGGAACCATCATTTGGCAACTAGCATGAAATATCTCATAAAATTACAAAAATATGAGTAATCATTCATGACTTATTTACATGAAAACAAAATTACATATCCTTTATATCTAATCCATACACCAACGACCAAAAACACCTACAAACACTTTCATTCTTCAATTTTCTTCATCTAATTGATCTCTCTCAAGTTCTATCTTCAAGTTCTAAGTGTTCTTCATAAATTCTAAAAGTTCTAGTTTCATAAAATCAAGAATACTTCCAAGATTGCAAGTTTACTTCCAAGTTTCCTAAATCCATTCCAAGTAATCATCCAAGATCAAGAAACCTTTGTTACTTACAGTAGGTTATCTTTCTAATACAAGGTAATAATCATATTCAAACTTTAATTCAATTTCTATAACTATAACAATCTTATTTCGAGTGGAAATCTTACTTGAAATTGTTTTCGTGTCATGATTCTGCTTCAAGAACTTTCAAGCCATCCAAGGATCCTTTGAAGCTAGATCTATTTTTCACATTTCCAATAGGTTTTTCCAAGAAACTTGAGGTAGTAATCATGTTCATAACATCATTCGATTCATACATATAAAGCTATCTTATTCGAAGGTTTAAACTTTAATCACTAGAACATAGTTTAGTTAATTCTAAACTTGTTCGCAAATAAAAGTTAATCCTTCTAACTTGACTTTTAAAATCAACTAAACACATGTTCTATATCTATATGATATGCTAACTTAATGATTTAAAACCTGAAAACACGAAAAACACCGTAAAATCGGATTTACGCCGTCGTAGTAACACCGCGGGCTGTTTTGGGTTAGTTAATTAAAAACTATGATAAACTTTGATTTAAAACTATTATTCTGGGAAAATGATTTTTATTATGAACATGAAACTATATCCAAAAATTATGGTTAAACTCAAAGTGGAAGTATGTTTTCTAAAATGGTCATCTAGACGTCGTTCTTTCGACTGAAATGACTACCTTTACAAAAATGACTTGTAACTTATTTTTTCGACTATAAACCTATACTTTTTCTGTTTAGATTCATAAAATAGAGTTCAATATGAAACCATGGAAATTTGATTCACTCAAAACGGATTTAAAATGAAGAAGTTATGGGTAAAACAAGATTGGATAATTTTTCTCATTTTAGCTACGTGAAAATTAGTAACAAATCTATTCCAACCATAACTTAATCAACTTGTATTGTATATTATATAATCTTTAGATACCATAGACACGTATACAATGTTTCGACCTATCATGTCGACACATCTATATATATTTCGGAACAACCATAGACACTCTATATGTGAATGTTGGAGTTAGCTATACAGGGTTGAGGTTGATTCCAAAATATATATAGTTTGAGTTGTGATCAATACTGAGATACGTATACACTGGGTTGTGGATTGATTCAAGATAATATTTATCGATTTATTTCTGTACATCTAACTGTGGACAACTAGTTGTAGGTTACTAACGAGGACAGCTGACTTAATAAACTTAAAACATCAAAATATATTAAAAGTGTTGTAAATATATTTTGAACATACTTTGATATATATGTATATATTGTTATAGGTTCGTGAATCAACCAGTGGCCAAGTCTTACTTCTCGACGAAGTAAAAATCTGTGAAAGTGAGTTATAGTCCCACTTTTAAAATCTAATATTTTTGGGATGAGAATACATGCAGGTTTTATAAATGATTTACAAAATAGACACAAGTACGTGAAACTACATTCTATGGTTGAATTATCAAAATCGAATATGCCCCTTTTTATTAAGTCTGGTAATCTAAGAATTAGGGAACAGACACCCTAATTGACGCGAATCCTAAAGATAGATCTATTGGGCCTAACAAACCCCATCCAAAGTACCGGATGCTTTAGTACTTCGAAATTTATATCATATCCGAAGGGTGTCCCGGAATGATGGGGATATTCTTATATATGCAGCTTGTTAATGTCGGTTACCAGGTGTTCACCATATGAATGATTTTTATCTCTATGTATGGGATGTGTATTGAAATATGAAATCTTGTGGTCTATTGTTACGATTTGATATATATAGGTTAAACCTATAACTCACCAACATTTTTGTTGACGTTTAAAGCATGTTTATTCTCAGGTGAATACTAAGAGCTTCCGCTGTTGCATACTAAAATAAGGACAAGATTTGGAGTCCATGTTTGTATGATATTGTGTAAAAACTGCATTCAAGAAACTGATTTCGATGTAACATATTTGTATTGTAAACCATTATGTAATGGTCGTGTGTAAACAGGATATTTTAGATTATCATTATTTGATAATCTACGTAAAGCTTTTTAAACTTTTATTTATGAAATAAAGGTTATGGTTTGTTTTAAAAATGAATGCATTCTTTGAAAAACGTCTCATATAGAGGTCAAAACCTCGCAACGAAATCAATTAATATGGAACGTTTTTAATCAATAAGAACGGGACATTTCAGTTGGTATCCGAGCGTTGGTCTTAGAGAACCAGAAAATTTGCATTAGTGTGTCTTATCGAGTTTGTTAGGATGCATTAGTGAGTCTGGACTTCGACCGTGTTTTCTTTAAAAAGGATTGCTTAACATTTTTGTTGGAAACTATATATTATTAACATGTATATATTATGTGATATATTAATCTCTTAACATGTTAGATATTGTGTGATAGATGTCTACCTCTAGCACAAATCCCATTGACTCACCTAATAATAACGAAGAGTCGAATATATATTGGACTGATACACAAGTTCCCGAAGAAGAACCGGAAGAAGAATCAGAACCGGAAGAAGAATCAGAACCGGAAGAGGAGGAATCGGAGGAGGAAATAGAACCGGTGGGGGAAATAATAAAACGGTTAAGTAAAAGAAAATCCTCAACCAACCAACCAAGGTTAATTATGGTCAATGGTGTTTCCGCCAAGGAAGCAAAATATTGGGAGGATTACCAATTCTCCAATGAATCGGATTCCGACGAGAATTCCGATGATGTTATAGAAATTACCCCACTGAATTTAAAAAGGCAAAAGAAAATAATAAGGGAAAGGGCATAAAAATAGAGAAATCTAATTCCAACCCCGATGAACTTCATATGTATCGCCAACCCCCGAAGCCCTTAAGTTGTAACAATGACCCGGGAACCTCTAAACCACCAGGTTTTTCTAAATCGTTGTGGAAAACGACAGCTCGTATTAGGGGAACATCATATATCCCTAGAAACTTGGCAAAACGAACCAAAACTGAAGAAGAAGAAACGAGCGAGTCGGAATAAGATAGTTGTATTCGTGTGGTGTAATATATGTAATATAGTGTGCTTATGCTTTATGATATATGTAAAAATTGCTTGTATTAATAAGTATTTTTTTTATGAATCTAACTCTTGTCTATTTTACAGTATAAAAACACAAAATGGATAGACAATCCAATATTTTAAGAGACCTACCCGGAGACATGATTGATGAAATCTTGTCTAGAGTCGGTCAGAATTCTTCGGCACAACTATTTACGGCGAAATCAGTTTGTAAGACATTCGAAGAACGTTCCAAGAATGTCTTGGTTTATAAGAGACTTTCGTTTGAAAGATGGGGGATATCACATTGGGAAACCCATAAGTTACGATGTGTTTACTTTGACGCATATATTGCGGGGAACCCAAATGCTATTTTACGCAGCGGGTTAAGAAATTATTTTGACTCAATGTATCCGAATATAGGACTTCATGATTTAGAAAAAGCGGCTAACATGCAACATAAAGAAGCATGCTATGCTTACGGGTTAGTAATGTTCGCTTCTCACCAAAGTGAGAAAAAGAACATCGGGCTACAACTATTAAACAAAACGTTCCCACAAGTGACGGAATCGGTAATTGGGGTAAGAAATGAGGTTTTTAGGTTATTACGAGACTGTTGGTCATTACGTAACCCTCGTCCCTTTGACAACGTTACAACACGCTGTCTTATCAACGTCCATAACGGTTATGTTCCACAAGACCAAGGATGGGAAGTAGTCCTAGTAAAACCAGAATGCATGACTTGTTTCTGGACGTATGAATTACGTGTCTTTATTGCCTTTGCTGAACGACTTATGTACTAGCTAGAATTATCTTCACAACTATCTTGTATCAAAGTTATTGTGTGCTATATTTCATGCTTTATGTAAAATAAGCGGTATTGTAAGTTTGTAAAATATTGTATAAAAGTTTGAAAGCGAAATATTATTATAATCAGTTTTTCATATAGAATTGTAGTAGTTGAATTGTATATTAGCTACTAAGTATGAACTTAACGGGTAGGTACTACCCGAATTTAAACTTATAAAACGCTAATATAAAGAAAAAGCTTTTACAAATGAGTTCATATTATGCTACGAAATACTATTAACTACTCTTAATATTCTATATGATTAACTTGTTCCATTTGACTATTTTGAAGGAAATGACACCGACTACTCGACACACCGTGAATATGAATGAAGAGGAATTCCGTACTTTTCTAGCTTCAAACATAGCCGTAGTACAGGCTGCGCTACATACCAACAATAACATTAGATCTAGCAGTACACAAAATCGTGTAGGATGCACCTACAAAGAATTCACTGCCTGAAAACCTTTGGAATTTGATGGAACCGAAGGACCGATCGGATTGAAACGGTGGACCGAGAAGGTCGAATCGGTGTTTGCCATAAGTAAGTGTACTGAATAGGACAAAGTGGAGTACGCTACGCATACCTTCACAGGTTCTGCGTTAACATGGTGGAATACCTATCTAGAGCAAGTGGGACAAGATGATGCGTACGCACTACCGTGGTCAGCATTCAAGCACTTGATGAACGAGAAGTACCGTCCCAGAACCGAGGTCAATAAGCTCAAGACAGAACTTAGAGGGTTACGAACCCAAGGATTTGATATTACCACGTACGAAAGACGATTCACAGAATTGTGCCTATTGTGTCCGGGAGCGTTCGAAGATGAGGAAGAGAAGATCGACGCGTTTGTGAAAGGATTACCGGAAAGAATCCAAGAAGATATAAGTTCACATGAGCCCGCCTCCATACAACAGGCATGTAGAATGGCTCACAAACTAGTGAACCAGATTGAGGAAAGAATTAAAGAACAGACGGCTGAAGAGGCCAATGTGAAGCAAGTCAAAAGAAAGTGGGAGGAAAACGGTGATAAGAATTACCAATACAACAACAACAGCAATTTCAATAATAATCGCAACAATTATCCCAACAATCGCAACATCAATCGCAACTACAACAAACGGCCCAACAACAACAACAACAACAACAACAACAACAGCAACTACAACAATCATCCCAACAACAATAACAACCGCAACAACAACAACAATCAGAAGCAGCTATGCCAAAGGTGTGAAAAGTATCACTCGGGGTTCTGCACCAAATTTTGCAACAAGTATAAAAGAAATGGTCATAGCGCGGCGAAGTGTGAGGTCTACGGACCAGGGGTTAATAGAACGAAAGGAACAAATGGAGTCGGAACGAGTAATGGCGGAGCAAGTAGTGTCGGAGCAAGTTATGCCAATGTAGTTTGTTATAAATGTGGAAAACCGGGCCACATTATTAGAAATTGCCCGAACCAGGAGAACACGAATGGACAAGGCCGCGGAAGAGTTTTCAATATTAATGCGGCAGAGGCACAGGAAGACCCGGAGCTTATTACGGGTACGTTTCTTATTGACAATAAATCTGCTTACGTTTTATTTGATTCGGGTGCGGATAGAAGCTATATGAGTAGAGATTTTTGTGCTAAATTAAGTTGTCCATTGACGCCGTTGGATAGTAAATTTTTACTCGAATTAGCAAACGGTAAATTAATTTCAGCAGATAATATATGCCGGAATCGAGAAATTAAACTGGGTAGCGAAATATTTAAGATTGATTTGATATCAGTAGAGTTAGGGAGTTTTGATGTAATAGTTGGCATGGATTGGCTGAAGAAGGTGAAAGCAGAGATCGTATGTTATAAAAATGCAATTTGCATTGTACGAGAAGAAGGAGAACCCTTAATGGTGTACGAAGAAAAGGGCAACATGAAGCTACATCTTATTAGTAATTTGAAGGCACAAAAACTAATAAGAAAAGGTTGCTATGCTGTTCTAGCACACGTCGAGAAAGTACAAACTGAAGAAAAGAGCATCAATGATGTTCCCGTCGCAAAAGAATTTCCCGATGTATTTCCGAAAGAATTACCAGGACTACCTCCACATCGATCTGTTGAATTTCAAATAGATCTTGTACCAGGAGCTGCACCAATAGCTCGTGCTCCTTATAGACTCGCACCCAGCGAGATGAAAGAACTACAAAGCCAACTGCAAGAACTATTAGAACGCGGTTTCATTCGACCAAGCACATCACTATGGGGAGCTCCTGTTTTGTTTGTCAAGAAGAAGGATGGTACATTTAGGTTGTGTATTGACTACAGAGAGTTGAACAAACTTACCATCAAAAACCGTTATCCACTGCCGAGAATTAACGACTTATTTGATCAACTACAAGGCTCGTCGGTTTATTCGAAGATCGATTTACGTTCTGGATATCATCAAATGCGAGTATAGGAGGATGATATTCCAAAAACTACTTTTAGGACGCGTTATGGTCATTACGAGTTTATGGTTATGCCTTTTGGATTGACTAACGCACCAGTTGTGTTCATGGACCTTATGAACCGAGTGTGTGGGCCATATCTTGACAAGTTTGTCATTGTTTTCATCGATGACATACTTATTTACTCAAAGAATGATCAAGAGCACGAAGAACATTTGAGAAAAGTGCTAGAAGTATTGAGGAAAGAAAAACTGTACGCTAAGTTTTCAAAGTGTGCATTTTGGTTGGAAGAAGTTCAATTCCTCGGTCACATAGTGAACAAAGAAGGTATCCAGGTGGACCCGGCAAAGATCAAAACCGTTGAAAAGTGGGAAACCCCAAAAACTCCGAAGCATATACGTCAATTTTTAGGATTGGCTGGTTACTACAGAAGATTCATCCAAGATTTCTCCAAAATAGCAAAACCCTTGACTGCATTAACGCATAAAGGGAAGAAATTTGAATGGAAGGATGAATAAGAGAAGGCGTTTCAATTATTGAAGAAAAAGCTAACTACGGCACCTATATTGTCATTGCCTGAAGGGAATGATGATTTTGTGATTTATTGTGACGCATCAAAGCAAGGTCTCGATTGTGTATTAATGCAACGGACGAAGGTGATTGCTTATGCGTCTAGACAATTGAAGATTCACGAGCAAAATTATACGACGCATGATTTGGAATTAGGCGCGGTTGTTTTTGCATTAAAGACTTGGAGGCACTACTTATATGGGGTCAAAAGTATTATATATACCGACCACAAAAGTCTTCAACACATATTTAATCAGAAACAACTGAATATGAGGCAGCGTAGGTGGATTGAATTGTTGAATGATTACGACTTTGAGATTTGTTACCACCCGGTGAAGGCAAATGTGGTAGCCGACGCCTTGAGCAGAAAGGACAGAGAACCCATTCGAGTAAAATCTATGAATATAATGATTCACACTAACCTTACTACTCAAATAAAGGAGGCGCAACAAGGAGTTTTAGAAGAGGGAAATTTGAAGGATGAAATACCCAAAGGATCGGAGAAGCATCTTAATATTCAGGAAGACGGAACCCGGTATAGGGCTGAAAGAATTTGGGTACCAAAATTTGGAGATATGAGAGAAATGGTACTTAGAGAAGCTCATAAAACCAGATACTCAATACATCCTGGAACGGGGAAGATGTACAAGGATCTTAAGAAATATTTTTGGTGGCCAGGTATGAAAGCCGATATTGCTAAATATCTAGGAGAATGTTTGACGTGTTCTAAGGTCAAAGCTGAACATCAGAAACCATCAGGTCTACTACAACAACCTGAAATCCTGGAATGGAAATGGGAAAACATTAACATGGATTTCATTACTAAATTGCCAAGGACTGCAAGTGGTTATGATACTATTTGGGTAATAGTTGATCGTCTCACCAAGTTTGCACACTTCCTGCCAATAAGAGAAGATGACAAGATGGAGAAGTTAGCACGACTGTATTTGAAGGAAGTCATCTCCAGACATGGAATACCAATCTCTATTATCTCTGATAGGGATGGCCGATTTATTTCAAGATTCTGGCAGACATTACAGCAAGCATTGGGAACTCGTCTAGACATGAGTACTGCCTATCATCCACAAACTGATGGGCAGAGCGAAAAGACGATACAAATGCTTGAAGACATGCTACGAGCTTGTGTTATTGATTTCGGAAACAGTTGGGATCGACATCTACCGTTAGCAGAATTTTCCTACAACAACAGCTACCATTTAAGCATTGAGATGGTGCCATTTGAAGCACTTTATGGTAGAAAGTGCAGGTCTCTGATTTGTTGAAGTGAAGTGGGGGATAGACAGATTACGGGTCCGGAGATAATACAAGAAACTACCGAGAAAATCATCCAAATTCAACAAAGATTGAAAACCGCCCAGAGTCGACAAAAGAGCTACGCGGACAGTAAAAGAAAAGATATAGAGTTTGAAATTGGAGAAATGGTCATGCTTAAGGTTTCACCTTGGAAAGGCGTTGTTCGATTTGGTAAACTGGGGAAACTAAATCCAAGGTACATTAGACCATTCAAGATTATAGATCGTGTCGGACCAGTAGCTTACCAACTGGAGCTACCTCAATAACTCGCGACTGTACATAACACTTTTCACGTCTCAAATTTGAAGAAATGTTTTGCTAAAGAAGATCTCACTATTCCGTTGGACGAAATCCAAATCAATGAAAAACTTCAATTCATTGAAGAACCCGTCTAAATAATGGATCGTGAGGTTAAGAGACTTAAATAAAACAAGATACCGATTGTTAAGGTTCAATGGAATGCTCGTAGAGGACCCGAGTTCACCTGGGAGCATGAAGATCAGATGAAGAAGAAATACCCGCATTTATTTCCAGAAGATACGTCAACACCTCCAACTGTTTAAAATTTCGGGACGAAATTTATTTAACGGGTAGGTACTGTAGTGACCCGAACTTTTCCATGTTTATATATATATTTTAAATGAAATTGTTATTTACATGATTATGTGTTTCCAACATGTTAAGCAATCAAACTTGTTAAGACTTGATTAATTGAAATAGGTTTCATATAGACAATTGACCACCCAAGTTGACCGGTGATCCACGAACGTTAAAACTTGTAAAAACTATACGATGACATATATATGGTTATATATATAGTTAACATGATTTTATTATAAGTATGTATCTCATTAGGTATTTTAACAATGAGTTATATACATAAAAATGAGACTATTAATTTAAGAAACTCGAAAACGATATATATAACGATTATCGTTATAACAACGTCTTACTAGGTACATATGAATCATATTAAGATATTTATACACTTGGTTAATTATGTTAAATGATAAGTAAATATATTATTAAGTGTATTAACAATGAAATACATATGTAAAAATAAGACTACTAACTTAATGATTTCGAAACGAGACATATATGTAACGATTATCGTTGTAACGACATTTAACTGTATATACATCATACTAAGATATATTATATATCATAATATCATGATAATATAATAATTTAACATCTCATTTGTTATAATAAACAATGGGTTAACAACATTCAACAAGATCGTTAACCTAAAGGTTTCAAAACAACATTTACATGTAACGACTAACGATGACTTAACGACTCAGTTAAAATGTATATACATGTAGTGTTTTAATATGTATTCATACACTTTTGAAAGACTTCAAGACACTTATCAAAATACTTCTACTTAACAAAAATGCTTACAATTACATCCTCGTTCAGTTTCATCAACAATTCTACTCGTATGCACCCGTATTCGTACTCGTACAATACACAGCTTTTAGATGTATGTACTATTGGTATATACACTCCAATGATCAACTTTTAGCAGCCCATGTGAGTCACCTAACACATGTGGGAACCATCATTTGGCAACTAGCATGAAATATCTCATAAAATTACAAAAATATGAGTAATCATTCATGACTTATTTACATGAAAACAAAATTACATATCCTTTATATCTAATCCATACACCAACGACCAAAAACACCTACAAACACTTTCATTCTTCAATTTTCTTCATCTAATTAATCTCTCTCAAGTTCTATCTTCAAGTTCTAAGTGTTCTTCATAAATTCCAAAAGTTCTAGTTTCATAAAATCAAGAATACTTCCAAGATTGCAAGTTTACTTCCAAGTTTTCTAAATCCATTCCAAGTAATCATCCAAGATCAACAAACCTTTGTTACTTACAGTAGGTTATCTTTCTAATACAAGGTAATAATCATATTCAAACTTTAATTCAATTTCTATAACTATAACAATCTTATTTCGAGTGGAAATCTTACTTGAAATTGTTTTCGTGTCATGATTCTGCTTCAAAAACTTTCAAGCCATCCAAGAATCCTTTGAAGCTAGATCTATTTTTCTCATTTCCAGTAGGTTTATCCAAGGAACTTGAGGTAGTAATGATGTTCATAACATCATTCGATTCATACATATAAAGCTATCATATTCGAAGGTTTAAACTTGTAATCACTAGAACATAGTTTAGTTAATTCTAAACTTGTTCGCAAATAAAAGTTAATCCTTCTAACTTGACTTTTAAAATCAACTAAACACATGTTCTATATCTATATGATATGCTAACTTAATGATTTAAAACCTGGAAACACGAAAAACACCGTAAAATCGGATTTACGCCGTCGTAGTAACACCGCGGGCTGTTTTGGGTTAGTTAATTAAAAACTATGATAAATTTGATTTAAAAGTTGTTATTCTGGGAAAATAATTTTTATTATGAATATGAAACAATATCCAAAAATTATGGTTAAACTCAAAGTGGAAGTATGTTTTCTAAAATGGTCATCTAGACGTCGTTCTTTCGACTGAAATGACTACCTTTACAAAAATGACTTGTAACTTATTTTTTCGACTATAAACCTTTACTTTTTCTGTTTAGATTTATAAAATAGAGTTCAATATGAAACCATGGCAATTTGATTCACTCAAAACGGATTTAAAATGAAGAAGTTATGGGTAAAACAAGATTGGATAATTTTTCTCATTTTAGCTACGTGAAAATTGGTAACAAATCTATTCCAACCATAACTTAATCAACTTGTATTGTATATTATGTAATCTTGAGATACCATAGACACGTATACAATGTTTCGACCTATCATGTCGACACATCTATATATATTTCGGAACAACCATAGACACTCTATATGTGAATGTTGGAGTTAGCTATACAGGGTTGAGGTTGATTCCAAAATATATATAGTTTGAGTTGTGATCAATACTGAGATACGTATACACTGGGTCGTGGATTGATTTAAGATAATATTTATCGATTTATTTCTGTACATCTAACTGTGGACAACTAGTTGTAGGTTACTAACGAGGACAGCTGACTTAATAAACTTAAAACATCAAAATATATTAAAAGTGTTGTAAATATATTTTGAACATACTTTGATATATATGTATATATTGTTATAGGTTCGTGAATCAACCAGTGGCCAAGTCTTACTTCCCGACGAAGTAAAAATCTGTGAAAGTGAGTTATAGTCCCACTTTTAAAATCTAATATTTTTGGGATGAGAATACATGCAGGTTTTATAAATGATTTACAAAATAGACACAAGTACGTGAAACTACATTCTATGGTTGAATTATCAAAATCGAATATGCCCCTTTTTATTAAGTCTGGTAATCTAAGAATTAGGGAACAGACACCCTAATTGACGCGAATCCTAAAGATAGATCTATTGGGCCTAACAAACCCCATCCAAAGTACCGGATGCTTTAGTACTTCGAAATTTATATCATATCCGAAGGGTGTCCTGGAATGATGGGGATATTCTTATATATGCAGCTTGTTAATGTTGGTTACCAGGTGTTCACCATATGAATGATTTTTATCTCTATGTATGGGATGTGTATTGAAATATGAAATATTGTGGTCTATTGTTATGATTTGATATATATAGGTTAAACCTATAACTCACTAACATTTTTGTTAACGTTTAAAGCATGTTTATTCTCAGGTGAATACTAAGAGCTTCCGCTGTTGCATACTAAAATAAGAACAAGATTTGGAGTCCATGTTTGTATGATATTGTGTAAAAACTGCATTCAAGAAACTGATTTCGATGTAACATATTTGTATTGCAAACCATTATGTAATGGTCGTGTGTAAACAGGATATTTTAGATTATCATTATTTGATAATCTACGTAAAGCTTTTTAAACCTTTATTTATGAAATAAAGGTTATGGTTTGATTTAAAAATGAATGCAGTCTTTGAAAAATGTCTCATATAGAGGTCAAAACCTCGCAACGAAATCAATTAATATGGAACGTTTTTAATCAATAAGAACGGGACATTTCAGAGATACTGCTTTGGATAGTGGTCATGGGATGATTTGGAAGGTTTAATTAATTATGTGGACATGGTTGAGTCCAAGAAGAAGTATAACAAAAATAAAAAGAAGGTGGTTGAAAGGACCCTTCCTAATCCACCTGGACGAAGTCATCAACATTTGGTCCCATTGCGATGATCGGCTCCAAGTAATGTCCTTATATTGAGCAAATGCACAGCGGAAGACTTAATTCGTACCTGAGAATAAACATGCTTTAAAGTGTCAACCAAAATGTTGGTGAGTTCATAGGTTTATCATAACAATCATTTCAATATGTTAATAGACCACAAGATTTCATAATCATAAACATAATACACTCGCAAGTGTATGTAAAGCATTCTAAGTGGTTGAGCACTTGGTAACCATACTTAACATTTAATCAACGTCGCATATTCCCTTTATTATGAAATCTCACTACACCGTACCAAGTGTAGTCACCAAAACGAAGTACTGTGCAACCGTTAAATACTAGTCGTCCAGTCCGGTTGGGGTTGTCAGGCCAGATAGATCTATCAACAGGATTCGCGTTTACAATACCCATGTAAATAGTAGTTACCAAGCTACAGGGAAATACGCCAGTGGTACAACTCAACGTAGAATATATTTTTAAGTACTTGTGTCTATTTTGTAAACATTTATAAAAGCAGCGCATGTATTCTCAGCCCAAAAATATATATTGCAAAAGCAATTAAAAAGGGAGCAAATGAAACTCACTTTTGCCTTGAAGGTATTTAATTCGACTTGGTCTCTGATAGATATCACGAACCTAACCATATATATAATATATCAACATATTTTTTTTTTAAGTAATCGTTACATATATATACTTTTAATACTTTTAATATTTTCTTAGTCCGTAGTTAGCAGTCCGATGTTAGTGGTCCACAATTAGTTGCTTAAATAAAATAAATAAAGACCCCATCGTATTCGTATTGATCAGAATTAATCTCGACCCATGGTACCATGTTGTCAAATGACGTGTTGCGTACATAAAGTACCGTGTTGTCAAATGACGTGTTGCGTACAATCATGAGGTCTTATGATTAATCTTCTCGTGTTGTTTACGGGTGGTCCTGAAATATATAAAATCAAATCATAAGTAATTATATATAAAATATCATATTAATTAGAAAAGATATGATTAATTTACTTTTTCTCCAAATATTTTCGTAGCTAAACTAGCTTCGGATACCCAATCTTGTTTTAGTCGTAGTTTCTTCATTACAACTCCGTTTTTGTTGGTTCAACTTGCCACTTCCTTGGATCGAGTCAAATTTTAAGAATATGAACTGAAAATACCTTAGTTTTTATTCAAAATCATAGGTTATAGGTCAAACTTTGGTGAAACTTATGAAAGTGATCATTTTCCATCATAAAAACAACATTTAATGATCATTTTTCTAAAAATACTTACACTTTGAGTTAAACCATGAAATTTTTATGTGTTAACATATTCATAAGAAATATCATTTTTCCAGAACATGAACTTCCAATTCAAAGTTCAAGATGGTTTTTAGTTATCCAACCCAAAACAGCCCCCGGTTGCACTCCGACGACGTAGATTCAGTTTTTAAGATGTTCTTTGTAAAACCAAGTTATATCTTGTTAGGTTAGCATATCATTATGATATATTACAGGTCTTGAAGTGTTTTAAAAGTCAAGTTAGAAGGATCTATTTAGTTTACGAACAAGTTTGAAATCATTCAAACTATGTTCTTGTTGTTAAAATTTTATACCACAAAATAAGATAGCTATATGAATATGAATTGAATAAGATTATGAACAAGGTTACTACCTCAAGTTACTTGGACAAAGTTACTGCAAAAGATAAGAAATAATCTTGGAATCAAAGAGTGGTGGAGTTAGATCAAAAGGTTGGAAGTAAACTCCTTCAAATGGGTGGTTATTTTGATATGTTCTTGAAAGAGTTTTCTTATGGTGTTTAAGGCTTATAATTGAAGCTAAATGATGGGGAAAATGCTTGGAGATGATCAAGTATGAAGTTAGGAGTATTTTGAGAGAGAAATGAGGGTGTAGGTATGAGAAAATGGAGATGAGGGTGTAGGTATGAGAAAATGGAGTGAAGAAATGGTGTTCATTTATAAAAACGTTTTTAGTTTATAAAGAAAGAAAAGGATTCCTAATTTTGTTTTCTTACTAATAATTCATACTACTTGACAAATCCTAGTTACCTCATATCTAGGGCAGTAATAATGTTGATTAGGATGTTGATTTGATGTGTATATACCAATAGTAAATACATATAGAAGCTGGGTATGATACGGGTACATATACCCTAGATATACGTATAGAAATCTTGAGGAAACGGAACGAGAATTCAAATATAGCTATCTTTTGTGAATATACTTATATTTTTTTATGTATTTAAGTCCTTAAAAAGTGATTAAATACATTATATATACGATACATGTATAAGCATTATAGATTATAAGTATATATATCAAAGAATGTTACGTATAGTTATCGTTTTGAAAACTTAAGTTAGTAGTTTCAAAATATACTTATAACTCATTGTCATTAGTACACAATGAGATGTTAAACCATCCTTAGACCATGTTAAATATATATAAATACATATATATATATATATACACAAACGTATAATTATCGTATGTTATATAGTTCGTGATATCATCGGTCATATTGGACGGTCAAACGTTGTGTAAAACTCTTTTCAAAAACACAAGTCTCAATAATTTGGATTGCTTATCATGTTGATATGGTTTAATTTATGTAAATATTAATCTCATAAGTATAATTTGGTCGGAAAATTCCGGGTCATTACAGTACCTACCCGTTAAAGAAATTTCGTCCCCGAAATTTGATAGAGGTTGTTATGGATAACAATAAGAAGGTTTTCATGACAAATATAAGGTGATAATAGAGTTTTATCATCATTGAGTAATGTAGATAAAACGATTCGATTATGCGAAGAATATAAATGAGACTATCGTAAAAGAGTGAGATGAGTACAATATATTCGTCTTAACCGATGACGTAGTTATGATTGATTTCTGGGATTTAAGGGATTTAAAGAGAATCTTAGGTAATAAGATTTGGTTCTTTGGTGATTAAGGAAATCAGGATCTTCTTTGATTATATGCAATAATCTGTTTCGATTGCTCTGTCGGATATTTCACTATAAATTCACCCCTTCGTTTTCTTATTTTCCACGACTCACACCTTATATTCTTTCTCCCTTGATTCTTACTTTAAAGCATTCATCAATATGCTCCATCCAGTCCTGATTCTTGATATACTCCTAACTTTTATATCTGTCATTCTTCTTTTTCATCTACCACCAGAAGAATCTATTTACTTCTACTATACTCTTGTATTTATAGTGTTTCTAATTCTCCCGTGTCTCTATATTGCTATCTGCATTGATATACACGATTTGTAATTTCGGGGTTATTATCGGAGTTTATATTCTTCATTATTTTTCAGAGCTTCATGCTTTCGTTTTCTCTTCCCGACTTCGAGTCAAGCGAGTAATGGTCCGGAATTCGTAGATATGAAATTCAGAATGAACATAGCTAATGCTCTAAGAAGAAAATGGTAATAGAACGATTTTGATTTGTTAAATTACCAGAATACCCTGGAGAAGACCGAGTCATCCAGAAAAATATTCTCTTGATATGTTTAGAGATTAGATAGAATGTAAGAGTCGTGTAAATGGCACATGATGACGGTACTGTGAATCATCATGCTTCATTAGAAACTCAGCATGACTTACTGTAATATAATGACGTTGATCAGGTGTCATTATATTATACTAATCCATGCTTCAGTTCCCAACACTACTTCAAAACATTCATATTTTAAACTCGAAGGTTTCAGAATTTAGAAACTAACACAGTTTCTTTTATGTTGCAGATATTACGGAGAGATAAATGATCTCAGATAAGAATAGTTGTGAAAATATCGCCAGAAATATGGAGAATATTTATAATAGAACATACGAGAATATCTTAGAATTTCTAATATCAATGGATGATGAATAAGATTTTTCTGTGAATGTTTAGAATGAGAAATAAGATGTTTGCTAACGATTTCAGCAGGCACATAATCATTTGGATTCTTTGAAGGCAAACTTATTCTTTGTGATTTGTCCACGGCTTTCTTCATAGTTTCGCATAATCCGCTTTTCGGTACTAAATTTTCTATCGAGCGTTCCTAACACTCCTTTCTTTATCATCAAACTTTTGGCCATTAAGATCATCTACAACATGCTGCTTCGTCAGCATTTTCAAAGTTAACTGATCTGGGTCATCGGTTATCAAACCGAGGTAGTTTCAGGAGAATTGTGTTTTTTTAGAATGATTAATCGCTGATGGTAATATTGTGGAATATAAAAGGTTCCCCAGTAACAATAAAGAGTACGTATATATATCGCAGTTATAATAAAGTTGTTTCAGATGAAAAGTCGGAGTTGACTTACTGGAGCTGTGACAAAATTAGCTACTTTAGAAAGGGATTGCAGAACGATCTTCGGTAATAACAATGTCAAAGGAACTAGAACAGATCATGTTAAACGTTTACTCAGTTTTCGAGAGTTTTTCAGGTGCATAACTATATACATCAATCTTTTCTTTCGTAGATGAAGTGCGGTTGGTTTATCCTCTCGATTGGGGTGTTTTTAAGAATCATGATAGATTTGAACGCTGATTGTAATCGTCGAGATACAATGAGGTTTAAGATGAAATCAAGTGGCAATCTTGAAGAAATGTTTAGTTTCATATGTTATAATCAATATTTTAATTCATTTTAATTGTCCAATGTCATTCGTTCACAGTCGATAGTCCACAGTAACAGTCCAATAATTCATATATAGTTTAATATATAATATACGAATTAATTAATACGTGTCGTGACCCGTATACATCTCAGACTCGATCACAACTCAAACTATATATATTATTGTAGAATCAACCTCAACCCTGTATGGAGAACTCGATCATTGCTGCATATAGAGTGTCTATGGTGATTCCAAATAATATATATAGATGCGTCGATATGATATGTCAAAACATTGTATACGTGTCCCGATATTTAAAGTGCGTAAAATAATTACAGAAATTAAATGACGATAAATAAAAGTGCGATAATTAAATTGTGATAAATAAACTGCGATAAATAAAATGTAATCAGTTAGCTAGGAATAGTTAGCTGGAACAGTTAGCGTGGATTCTTAACAAAAATTTTCATAGTTAATTTGTTTGTTTCTAACAGATTTTATTTTGTCATATGTTTTCTTCATATGCCACTTGTTGGATTCTGGGAAGTCAAAATCCAAATATGAAATTGAATGAAAATGGTTATTCTGCGGTGAACGGATACGTATATCGGTGGTTGTAAGTAGGATAGTAAATGACTGTTGAATCAGCTTCGACGAATGTACAATGTAACTTATTAAGATGAAATCTAATTATTCCTCGGGTATTACCTATCCGTTTAAAAAAATTTCACCATTAATATTTTGTACAAAAGAACTTTTAATTACAATCTTTATGAAAACATATATACATATATATTTTCTTCAGATGAAATCATGAATTTAATGAGTTAATATGATATTAATCTCATTTGTTTTTCGGTTTGAGCTAGAATAAGAAATCTCTAAAACTTTTTGAAACCACATATTCTTCGAAGAATATCAATGAAGTTATGGATCAATACTTCATCGTTCATTATTGTTGGTACTCCTTGGTATCTATGGTGCGTATGATGTTGATGTTTGTGGGACATATTATGATGTCGAGACGTGTGATGCGGATGTTGTTTGTTAGTGGTGATAATGGTATTGTTGATGTTATTGATGGTGGTGCTGATTATGCTGCTGGTGCTGCTGCTGGTGTTTGCAACCTTCGCACCATGTTCTCCAAAGCCGTCACGCGAGCGCGAAGTTCGTTAACTTCTGCTAGTACACCGGGATGATTGGCGGTTGGAGCGAGCGAATGAACAAGATTTGTAATATGGGATAGTATATAATCGTGACGAGATACTCTAGAAATGAGAGAGAAAATGGTGTTTCGAATAGGTTCGCCGGTAAGTGCTTCAGGTTCATCGCCAAGAGGGCAATTTGGTGGATGGAATGGATCACCTTCTTCTTGTCTCCAGTGATTTAGTATATTACGAACCCATCCCCAATTCATCCAGAATAGATGATGGGAAATTGGTTGATCCATTCCGGTGACGCTGCTTTCGGAGCCCGAATGGAAATCCATATCGACATAACTGTCGGAATCTGAAGAATTCGAACTAGATGCGGAATCCATCTTGTATAATGGGGAAAATGAATTTTTGATATGGAATAGATTATAGGAGTTAGATTTGGTACTCTTCAATACATAATTTACATATGTATATATAATACCAAAATCCCGTAAATTACGGAGAATCTTTGAAAAGGTATCAGTCAAAGTTCGCAATAACAGCTATGCTAAGATAAGAATTCGTCTATACACTATCAATGCAGTAAATGCAGTAAAACATGTCTAGACTTATGAATGATAAGCAGGTAATTTCCTAAGGATGATAAGGATGATAAGCAGTAAAAGAATTTGCGTGTCCCTGCCAACTTACATGTTTTGATCCGAAGCAGGTAATTTCCTAAGGATGATAAGCAGATGATTTCCGACTAGAAATGATAAGCAAAACTTTTGACATGTAGACACGATCGAAGTCCAGACTCATTAATGCATCCTAACAACTACTAGTTAGACACACTAATGCAAGACCTGGTTCGCTACGACCACCGCTCTGATACCAACTGAAAGGACCCGTCCTAATCTACCTGGACGAAGTCATCAACATTTGGTCCCATTGCGATGATCGGCTCCAAGTAATGTCCTTATATTGAGCAAATGCACAGCGGAAGACTTAATTCGTACCTGAGAATAAACATGCTTTAAAGTGTCAACCAAAAGGTTGGTGAGTTCATAGGTTTATCATAACAATCATTTCAATATGTTAATAGACCACAAGATTTCATAATCATAAACATAATACACTCGCAAGTGTATGTAAAGCATTCTAAGTGGTTGAGCACTTGGTAACCATACTTAACATTTAATCAACGTCGCATATTCCCTTTATTATGAAATCTCACTAAACCGTACCAAGTGTAGTCACCAAAACGAAGTACTGTGCAACCGTTGAATACTGGTCGTCCAGTCCGGTTGGGGTTGTCAGGCCCGATAGATCTATCAACAGGATTCGCGTTTACAATACCCATGTAAATAGTAGTTACCAAGCTACAGGGAAATATGCCAGTGTTACAACTCAACGTAGAATATATTTTTAAGTACTTGTGTCTATTTTGTAAACATTTATAAAAGCAGCGCATGTATTCTCAGCCCAAAAATATATATTGCAAAAGCAATTAAAAAGGGAGCAAATGAAACTCACTTTTACCTTGAAGGTATTTAATTCGACTTGGTCTCCGATAGATATCACGAACCTAACCATATATATAATATATCAACATATTTTCTTTTTAAGTAATCGTTACATATATATACTTTTAATACTTTTAATATTTTCTTAGTCCGTAGTTAGCAGTCCGATGTTAGTGGTCCACAATTAGTTGCTTAAATAAAATAAATAAAGACCCCATCGTATTCGTATTGATCAGAATTAATCTCGACCCATGGTACCATGTTGTCAAATGACGTGTTGCGTACATAAAGTACCGTGTTGTCAAATAACGTGTTGCGTACAATCATGAGGTCTTATGATTAATCTTCTCGTATTGTTTACGGGTGGTCCTGAAATATATAAAATCAAATCATAAGTAATTATATATAAAATATCATATTAATTAGAAAAGATATGATTAATTTACTTTTTCTCCAAATATTTTCGTAGCTAAACTAGCTTCGGATACCCAATCTTGTTTTAGTCGTAGTTTCTTCATTACAACTCCGTTTTTGTTGGTTCAACTTGCCACTTCCTTGGATCGAGTCAAATTTTAAGAATATGAACTGAAAATACCTTAGTTTGTATTCAAAATCATAGGTTATAGGTCAAACTTTGGTGAAACTTATGAAAGTGATCATTTTCCATCATAAAAACAACATTTAATGATCATTTTTCTAAAAATACTTACACTTTGAGTTAAACCATGAAATTTTTATGTGTTAACATATTTATAAGAAATATCATTTTTCCAGAACATGAACTTCCAATTCAAAGTTTAAGATGGTTTTTAATTATCCAACCCAAAACAGCCCCCGGTTGCACTCCGACGACGTAGATTCAGTTTTTAAGATGTTCTTTGTAAAACCAAGTTATATCTTGTTAGGTTAGCATATCATTATGATATATTACAGGTCTTGAAGTGTTTTAAAAGTTAAGTTAGAAGGATCTATTTAGTTTGCGAACAAGTTTGAAATCATTCAAACTATGTTCTTGTTGTTAAAATTTTATACCACAAAATAAGATAGCTATATGAATATGAATTGAATAAGATTATGAACAAGGTTACTACCTCAAGTTACTTGGACAAAGTTACTGCAAAAGATAAGAAATAATCTTGGAATCAAAGAGTGGTGGAGTTAGATCAAAAGGTTGGAAGTAAACTCCTTCAAATGGGTGGTTATTTTGATATGTTCTTGAAAGAGTTTTCTTATGGTGTTTAAGGCTTATAATTGAAGCTAAATGATGGGGAAAATGCTTGGATATGATCAAGTATGAAGTTAGGAGTATTTTGAGAGAGAAATGAGGGTGTAGGTATGAGAAAATGGAGTGAAGAAATGGTGTTCATTTATAAAAACGTTTTTAGTTTATAAAGAAAGAAAAGGATTCCTAATTTTGTTTTCTTACTAATAATTCATACTACTTGACAAATCCTAGTTACCTCATATCTAGGGCAGTAATAATGTTGATTAGGATGTTGATTTGATGTGTATATATCAATAGTAAATACGTATAGAAGCTGGGTATGATACGGGTACATATACCCTAGATATACGTATAGAAATCTTGAGGAAACGGAACGAGAATTCAAATATAGCTATCTTTTGTGAATATACTTATATTTTTTATGTATTTAAGTCCTTAAAAAGTGATTAAATACATTATATATACGATACATGTATAAGCATTATAGATTATAAGTATATATATCAAAGAATGTTACGTATAGTTATCGTTTTGAAAACTTAAGTTAGTAGTTTCAAAATATACTTATAACTCATTGTCATTAGTACACAATGAGATGTTAAACCATCCTTAGACCATGTTAAATATATATAAATACATATATATATATACACAAACGTATAATTATCGTATGTTATATAGTTCGTGATATCATCGGTCATATTGGACGGTCAAACGTTGTGTAAAACTCTTTTCAAAAACACAAGTCTCAACAATTTGGATTGCTTATCATGTTGGTATGGTTTAATTTATGTAAATATTAATCTCATAAGTATAATTTGGTCAGAAAATTCCGGGTCATTACAGTACCTACCCGTTAAAGAAATTTCGTCCCCGAAATTTGATAGAGGTTGTTATGGATAACAATAAGAAGGTTTTCATGACAAATATAAGGTGATAACGGAGTTTTATCATCATTGAGTAATGTAGATAAAACGATTCGATTATGCGAAGAATATAAATGAGACTATCGTAAAAGAGTGAGATGAGTACAATATATTCGTCTTAACCGATGACGTAGTTATGATTGATTTCCGGGATTTAAGGGATTTAAAGAGAATCTTACGTAATAAGATTTGGTTCTTTGGTGATTAAGAAAATCAGGATCTTCTTTGATTATATGCAATAATCTGTTTCGATTGCTCTGTCGGATATTTCACTATAAATTCACCCCTTCGTTTCCTTATTTTCCACAACTCACACCTTCTATTCTTTCTCCCTTGATTCTTACTTTAAAGCATTCATCAATATGCTCCATCCAGTCCTGATTCTTGATATACTCCTAACTTTTATATCTGTCATTCTTCTTTTTCATCTACCACCAGAAGAATCTATTTACTTCTACTATACTCTTGTGTTTATAGTGTTCCTAAGTTAGTTGTGTTTGGTTTCGCTTTTAGAGTTTGTTTAGGTGTTTGTTTTGGTGTTCGATTGTACCCTTGGTTTTTTTAGGGTCGATTCTTTGACCCGATTAGGCTCAATATTAGATAGCGGTACCCGTAGTTTTTGTTAGTGTATATTTTTATTTTCGAGCCTTCCCGTTTTGAGTTCTTTGTATAGTTCGGTATTTTTCATTTTCCGATAAAAATGTCTTTTATATAGTTATCGTTATTTTTGAAAAAAAAAAACAACATACTACAGTAACAATAAATATTTACCGACTAAAGTAGTAAATATTGACCCACTCACAGGGGCGGTTCTAATAAGAGGTAGCCATGGTCGGCCTCCCCCGACGATCGAATTTTTTAGCATATTTATATGTTAAAATTTGACTCTTTGCCCCGTTTTTAATATTTTTTCAAATTTCTAAAGTTTTGAACGCATTAAAAAAAATTCTACATTCGTCACTGCCCACCCATGACCCATTTAACTTCCGACTCTCTGATATATGAAAACATGATTACTCTATTAGTTAAAGGAAACTTGGCAGCCAACCCATATGTAAGACTATTTGTTGCGAGAGGTGAAGTGAGTGGATATTTTTTGGCCAAAAGGTATGTTTTGGGTCAAGTTTGGAGAGAAAGCATCTTCATGCATGAGTTTTATGAAACCGGTATAATCGGGCTTGGGAATGTCAATTTTACACATGTCAAAGTAAACCACACTTCCCATAACTGGTTTAGCCACATGTTCTTACATTTTGGAAATGATAACACATTTCAGAGCCATAGTGAAATCGACATTGCCAATACAGGTTTCTGACAGCATTATTGCTCACATTCAACACCTAATCACCTCTACATTATTGCATGCTTGACTTTGTTTCTGCATGACTGCCACATGGCTAAACCGGCTTTGAGAAAGTTGGTTAACCACCATTGTTATAATCCAGCCTTTGAACATTTGGTTTAGCTCACAAACACAATTCTTTCGCTTTGCTCAAGAACTCGAACTAAACTACAAACCATCACCCTTTCAATCTTATTATTAACAGAAAATGGAAACAGTGTACAAGTTAGAGGTGAACCTGTAAATGGTGAATTATTGTTTTTACAAACTCAACATACACAGGTAATACTCGATCTTCGTGGGTGAAGTTTCAGGGGAAGCAATTTAACTGAGAAGATGGGATAGGGATCTTCAGGACCACATTGATACACGTCCAAACCAATCAATAGATGCTCGTGTGTTTAACCACATAACACGAGCGGGTTTAAGTGGTGTTTTCAAAACCGGTTACCACAAGTTGGATCAACTTAATAACGGTCTTAGTTGAAAGGTGGCATTCAGAGACGAATTCATTTTACTTTTTCACTGGTGAAGCTACAATAACTTTGTAAGATGTGCAAGTTTATGGAGTTTACCCTTAAATGGACAAGTTGTATCCTTTTTATAGAAATAATCTCGATGATTTTACGTGGGTTGGTTTTCGTCAACAAATGATAGAGATTAATATAGAGGTAGAGAATCTTATAAAGGGCAAAATTAAAATTATCACTTTGGTCAACCATTTGGTTGAAGAGATTGGGGATATTGACGAGGCTTGCCAACAAAGAATTAGATTGTACATATAAGCTTTACTTGGTGGTATTTTATTTCCCAACGCTAACTCAACTAATGTCCCGTTGAACTGGGTCCATAACCTTATCGACCTTAAGGTATGCATAAATGTCGGTTCGAGTCTAGGATATTTCGGCCAATGTTCCATTGTTGACACTGAATCAACAAAAACCCTATATAATATTTCACTTAGGGGAAGACCTGGAACCGATTGGAGGACTTTGGATCCACATGCTTCTTACATTGGTTTTTGGATTAACTGAGCAGATAGGGTACATCAGGGAATCCCCAATGGTAGCACCAGTGAAGGCGATCTCTAATAACCCACCTTTTTTCGTTAATTTATTTTAATGCCCGTCTTTTTAATTATAACATCTCTCATTAAATTGTGTATTAAAATAATTCGTTCGGTTAATTCACACACCCGCACTTATACTTGAGGGGCTAATTGTGTCAAGTGGCCAAAGTGGTGACTAGGTCAACTAGTCAACCACTCTTACACCCACCTCCCACCACTCAACCTCCCACTTTCTCTTTTTCTTATCTTCTTACTTCCATTTTTCTCTCAATATTACAACTTCAAAGATTCATCATCTAAATCATTTCAAGGAAGCTCTCAATAAAACTAATTACATATTTGTGATCTACTACTCATGACCTCTAATTTGGTACCAAACTTATTACTTGGGGTAAGCTTTTCAAAAATCTCTAATTTCAATAATTAGACCTTTAAACTTAAGTGTGTTAATTAGTGTCTATGGCTCATTGTGATGTCGTGTATGTAATTTGTATGCTCAATCTTGTTATTTTGCATAACTAACATGAAATTGGAAAAAGGGTTTGTTTAATTCTTGATTTGGGTTAATGAAATGTTGTTAGATGTTAATGATTTTGTGCTTCATGTGATACTAGCATCATTAGCTTCAATTTGATGTGTAGGTTGACTTAGAAAGACTCCATTAACATGATTGTTGAATTTGTGATTTTTGGTTAGGGTTTGATAGGATTTAAAATGAACTCTTGATGCATTAAATGCTTTGTAATGTTGTTGGTAAGTGTTTAGTTGCAATCTATGTTTAATTACCTTCGAAACGGCATATCATATGTGTGCATTTATTTCTCGAATCATCAAATTGCATTTATGAACTTAAAGCATTAATGATGAACATTCAATGATCATTCAATGTGGATTTGGTTATTGTGAATGATGGATTTGATTGATGATATGTATCTAGTTGTATTCCTTGTTAAAATACATTTCCAACGATGTATGGTATACGTTTTTAGTGATTTCGGTTCATTATTTGTGATTTGGTGAAAATTGGTTCGAGACTTAAACACTTGAAAACGGCCCAGAAATCTGCCCAGGTGTTTCCCGTGGCGCCCCCCCTTCAAGCCGCGGGGCGGCTTATGCCTGGAAAGTGGGCTGTCCAAAATCGTCATTTTTCGTTTAATTCTAGCTATGCTACGCACCTCCGATTAACATGCAACTTGTTCTAAGATGCTCATATATGATTATATAACTCAGAAAAATTGTTCGAGACCCGACCCGAACGTGTTGACTTTTTCGCTGACTTTGACTTTGACCAAAGTTGACTTTTAGTCAAACTTAACCAATACTTTGTTTAGTCGTTATAACTTTTCTCTCGTACTTATATCCCGCATGAAACTTGACAATATGACTCACATGCTATATAATCGAGTTGTAACGAGCCATAGGACTAATTGAACAAATTTGACCGACCTCGTATTTTACCGGTATTGATACAACCTACTTATTTAGGTCAAGACTAGCATTCGTTCTTGCACACGTTTACTTGTGGAGTACCTTTATACTCGTGCACTCAAGGTGAGATCATAGTCCCACCTTTTCAACAACTTTTACTCTTTTAAATCATGGGATGAGAAACATATACGTTTTATACTTTTATGCTTTGAACAGAAGTACGAAAACAAACATTCTACGTACGAGTTAGAACAAAAAGTCTCAATTCAATTATCATTAGTTACACTTGTAGGGTGTAAGCGAGAACTTATGTTGTGTGGATCCATACGGGTTTGACGAACCCTCATTCGGAAGGTTCGCTACCGTTGGCGGATGAAATATATTTTTGGGTATAGTGTAGGTTCTAACATTATGATAATGGGGTTCGTATACAGTTAAGTCTTGATAATTGAGTGCTTGTGATACAACTTCTTTTGGAATGTAAACGATTTAGATAATCAACGTTATGGAAATACTAAATCTTTTGGTTCAAAAATAACGTTTACAATTACACCTATGATTTCACCAACGTTTTTCGTTGACAGTTTTCTATATGTTTCTTAGGTTCTTAATTGGCTACCTGATACATGCTTCCGCGTACACTTTGATTTCTTGCTTGGGGTCAAGCATACATGCATACGCTATTGATAGCATCTGTGATTTTCAACTTATATTATGTCGCAAATTACTTCATTTATACTTTATAACTTTTGTAAACTTAAACTTGTAGTCGAATCGTTTAGTAAACTTAAAACTTTGCAAGTCCTTCACATTTCATATGAATGCGACATAATTTTGGTCAAACGCGTCTCATTTATGGACTATGACCACGTAACGGGACCTAAGTTAACGGCGTCGTCAATGGCAATTTTTGAGGGTCGTTACAGCTGGTATCAGAGCATTGGTTGTAGGGATTTAGAGTTCATTGGAGTCAACCCCTAGTCATAGGGTGAATTAGTGAGTCTAGACTACAACCGACCTTTAGACTTGAAAATAGGACTTACTTGGCAACTTGTGCATTTAATACGTGAGTATTCCTTACATACGAGCTTTCTTATTCGTATCTAACTCTTGATTTGTTCTCCTCATCTTGATTCCTCATCATGGTTAGTATTGTTGAGAATACTAATCAACGGTGATCTCGTGCCGCGATGATCATGAACTAACCACGGGTACTCCCTTCTCAACAATTTCTATGTCCTTTGTTTATTAAATATCAATCTTTAGAAGTTTGCTTTTAAACCCATTATTATTCATGGTTCGGATTCCGATTCCGAGACTGAGGCTAGCATTGCGTCACCTACTAGTGTTGTACACACTAACTCTCACCCTATTGACACGTACTCTACCACTTTCTGATAACACACGTAAACTTGAGATTGATATGCGTAAGGATGACGCGACTTCATTCATTACACTATTTTGGAAATTCTATCTTCCCATGTTTTTCGCCGTCATCCCGGCTTACTATCTACCAGTGTGGTAAAACTTTCACAACTATTATGGTTGCTACTCACTACTCACTACTGATATTACACTAGTGCTCCTCACTATATATCACCATTCGTTACTACTACCACTACTATTTATGAGTGTCGTCATCACTACCTATCACTACTGTTGTGTACTACTCGTTACCATGATTCATTACTCTCTTTATACTTAAGGATACCACTAATCGACCTTGAACGTTTTGACGTGAAGAATCAGTTATACATTTCCCTCGGGGAACACATTTTTGAGATTGCACTAACTCTTCCGACCAACTACGAGTCTTGTTAAAGACGTCGTTACACCTTGTTCGTTTGCAATCTTCACAATTACACAAACTTAACCATTTAGAGTGGTGTTGGAATGGAGATATGAACTAGCAAAATATAACGACACTTGATCAACGTGGTTATATTACGGTAGGTCATACCAAAGTTCTAATGGCTCAAAATGGTGGTGGGTAAGGAATTCAAAATCTATTTAATACCTCTAAACCTAGAAAGCTTCGATGTAATTATTAGTATGAATTGATTAGCCAAGACAAAATCCAACATTCTTCATGATCTCAAAGCCATTAGTATTCCTATCGGGAATGGTGAACCCTTGATCATTATGGCGAAAAGAGTCGCACCAGACTCAACCTCATTTCGGACCTTAAGGTTGAAAAGTATCTTCGAAAAGGTTGTTTTACAATTCTAGCTAACGTTAAGAAAGTCAAAACTGATGAAAAGTGTATCCAAGATGTACCGATTGTTAGTGACTTTCCGATGTTTTTCCCGAGGAACTACCGGGACTTCCACCTCATAGGCCGTTGAATTATAACTCGATCTTATACCGGGAGCCGCACCCGTAGCTCATGTACCTTATCGACTCGCTCCATCCGAAATGCAAGAATTACAAAGTCGACTACAAGAACTACTTGACCGTGGTTTTATCCGACCTAGCCATCCACCATGGGGAGCTCTAATCCTATTCGTTAAGAAGAAAAATGGTTCCTTAAGAATGTGTATCGATTATCGTGAACTAAATAAATTACCAATTAAGAACCGATATCCTCTTCCCCGTATCGATGACCTCTTGATCAATTACAAGGATCTTGTGTGTATTCCAAAATCTACCTCCATTCCGGTTATCATCAATTAAGGGTTAAGGGAGAAGATGTTTCCAAAACCGCTTTTCGAACTCGCTATGGTAGTTATGAATTTCTTGTAATGCCTTTCAGTGCAACTAATGCTCTGGCCGTATTCATGGATCTTATGAATTGCGTATACAAGCCTTATCTAGACAAATTCATTATCGTATTTCATAGATGATGTCTTAATCTATTCAAAAAGCGAAGAAGAACACGAACAACACCTCCGACTCGTGCTTGAATTCTTGAGACAAGAACAACTCTATGCCAAATTCTCCAAGTGTGAATTTTGGTTAAAGGAAGTTCAATTTCTTGGTCATGTTGTTAGCGATCAAGGTATTAAAGTCGATCCTGTGAAAATCGAAGCTATTAGTAATTGGGAAACCCCCACTACTCCTACTCATATTCGTCAATTTTTAGGCCTCGCTGGTTGTTATCGAAGTTTCATTTCCGACTCTTCCCGTATTGCTCGTCCTTTAACCTCGTTAACTCACAAAGGAAAGAAATTTGTTTGGTCCGCCGAGCAATAGTCGGCATTTCAAATCTTAAAGAAAAGTTAACCAACGCACCTTTCTTATCCCTTCCCAAAGGCAATGATGATTTTGTTGTATATTGTGAATGCCTCCAAACAAGATTTTGGGTGTGTGTTAATACAACGAAAGAAAGTTATTGCTTACGCTTCCCGATAATTGAAAATTTACGAACAAAACCATACGACACACGATCTTGAAATAGGAGCCGCTGTCTTTGCACTTAAAATGTGGAGACACTATCTTTATGGAACCAAAAGTACCATTCTCACCGACCACAAAAGCTTCCAACACATTTCCGATCAAAAACAACTCAACATGAGACAACGACGGTGGACTGAAACATTAAATAATTATGATTGTGAACTTCGTTACCATCCGGGCAAGGCAAATGTTGTAGCTGATGCCTTGAGCCGAAAGGAAAGAATTAAACCTCTCCGTGTTCGAACCTTGAACGTGAGTATCCACACCAACCTTACTAGCCAAATTCGTGTAGCACAAAATGGAGCTCAAATATGAAAATATTTCTAAGTGAACACCTGAAAGGCCTCATCTCTCGACTCGAAATCAAAGAAACTGAAATTCGTTATTTTGCCTGAAGAAATTTGGATACCTAATTATGGGGCTCGATCAATCTTCTCATCACCACGTACCATGTTACATGACTCTGTTATTTCATTGTTGCCGTCTGATATTACCGGGACCCAAGATAACACACAATCCAAGGATACATCTTTCTTCATTGACATATCATCCTTATGTTTCTGATAAATGGCAAACTACTACTCAACTTCAAAACATATATGACTACGTGTACTATCTCGTTTCCATCAAAGTCTCAACATTTGACCACAAGATGCGCGATGTGACTATATCAAGATAACACACTTCTTCTATCATTACACTCGTCTTTCCGCATAAGGAGATCTTACTATCCGATCTCTCAATGAAGAGCGACTCCGCACACTATATCAGTATCCACCACGAGGCGGAATAATCTTATCAAACATTTTTAGAACCGACAAAATGGACAAACTTGCACAACTTTACATAAAGGAAATTGTATCCCGTCACGATGTACCCTTATCGATTATTTCCGACCGAGATGCCCGTTTCACTTCTAGATTTTGGGGTGTCTTACAAGAAGCCTTGGGAACACGTTTAGACATGAGTACCGCATATCATCCATAAATCGACGGACAAAGCAAACGCACAATTCAAACCTTGGAAGACATGTTACGAGCTTGTGTTATTGATTTCGGAAACGCTTGGGAAAGGCATTTGCCTCTAGCCGAATTATCTTACAACAATAGCTATCACACGATTATTAACGCCACACCTTTCGAAGCTTTATATGGCCGCAAATGTCGTTCTCCTATTTTTTGGGCCGAAGTAGGTGACAAGCAAATCATCGAACCTGAACTCATTCATGAAACAACCGAGAAGATCGTTCAAATCTAAGAAAGGCTCAAGACGGCCCGTAGTCGTCAAAAGAGCTATGCCGACGTTAGATGTAAAGATCTCTAATTCCAAGTGGGTGACCGCGTAATGTTAAAAGTCGCACCTTGGAAAGGTGTAATCCGTTTCGAAAAACGTGGAAAGCTAAATCCACGATATATTGGTCCTTTTGAAATCTTGGAGCGTATTGGACCCGTTGCTTACCGTTTAGATCTTCCAACTCAATTGAGCTCCGTTCATCCTACTTTCCATGTATCAAACTTAAAGAAGTGCCTTACCGAATAAGAACTCGTCTTCCCTCTCGAGGAGCTTACTATTTATGACAAACTTCAATTCGTGGAAGAACCGGTTAAAATTGTGGACCACTCCTTCAAGAAGCTAAAGCAAAGTAAAATCCCGATTGTCAAGGTTCGTTGGAATGCCAAAAGAGGACACGAGTTTACGTGAGAAAGACAAGATCAAATGAAAAGGAAGTACCCTCACTTATTCGTAGAATTGACAACGCAAGGTCTCGAGGAAGAAACAACGACTACTACTTCCAACCAAATTTTCGGACGAAATTTCTTTTAAGGAGTGGGTAATGTAATAACCTGCCTTTTTCCTTTAATTTATTTTAACACCCGCCTTTTAATTATAACATCTCTCGTTAAATTGTATATTTAAAATAATTCTTTCGGTTAATTCATACACCCGCACTTATACTTGAGGGGCTAATTGTGTCAAGTGGCTAAAGTGGTGACTAGGTCAACTAGTCAACCACTCTTACACCCACCTCCCACCACTCAACCTCCCACTTTCTCTTTTTCTTATCTTCTTACTTCTATTTTTCTCTCAATATCACAACTTCAAAGATTCATCATCTAAATCATTTCAAGGAAGCTCACAACAAAACTAATTACATATTTGTGACCTACTACTCAAGACCTTTAATTTGGTACCAATCTTATTACTTGGAGTAAGCTTTTCAAAAATCTCTAATTTTAATAATTAGACCTTTAAACTTATAAGTGTGTTAATTAGTGTCTATGGCTCATTGTGATTTCGTGTATGTAATTTGTATGCTCGATCTTGTTATTTTGCATAACTAGCATGAACTTGGAAAAGGGTTTGTTTAATTCTTGATTTGGGTTAATGAAATGTTGTTAGATGTTAATGATTTTGTGCTTCATGTGATACTAGCATCATTAGCTTCAATTTGATGTGTAGGTTAACTTAGAAAGACTCCATTAACTTGATTGTTGAATTTGTGATTTTTGGTTCGGGTTTGATAGGATTTAAAATGAACTCTTGATGCATTAAATGCTTTGTAATGTTGTTGGTAAGTATTTAGTTGCAATTTATGTTTGATTACCTTCGAAATGGCATATCATATGTGTGTATTTATTTCCCGAATCATCAAATTGCATTTATGAACTTAAAGCATTAATGATGAACATTCAATGGTCATTCAATGTGGATTTGGTTGTTGTAAATGATGGATTTGATTGATGGTATGTATCTAGTTGTATTCCTTGTTAAAATACCTTTCCAACGATGTATGGTATGCATTTTTAGTGTTTTCGGTTCATTATTTGTGATTTGCTGAAAATTGGTTCGAGACTTAAACAATTGAAAACAGCCCAGATGTAACAACCCTGCTTTTTCCGTTACTTCCGTTAACCTTCCGTTAGTTTATTTAACGGCGATTATTTAACTTTTGTGCGTTTACGTGTAATAAATGCGTACTTGATCTTTGGAGGGTTATAATAACTAATATGGGTGGATATTAATTCAAATAAATATTTCGGATAATGAAATACGATAAAAACGATACGATTTTGATAACTACCTTTTTAGCAACGAAACGCTCGGGTTTATTTTAATAATTAATTTTATTGATTATTAACTTTTAAAAATATTTAATTTATAGGGTTTTTAATAAATTAAACGATTGGTTGCGTTTAACAATCGGGTTAGAGTTCCGGGCCTTCGGTACGACTAAACGACACTTAAAACGGACCACGATTGCATGGAATTGTAAAACACGAGCCCAAGAGTACCCCATGGGGCCCATTCGGCCGAAACCCCCTCCCCACCCCTTTTATGTTTAATTTTTATTTCTTGAGGGACTTATGTGCAATTTAGGAAAACTAGGGTTAGTATAAATAGAAGTATTAACCTAAAATTAGATAAAACCCTCACAAATAAACTGCACCAGTCAATCCCTCCCTCTCCCTCCTGGCCATCGACCATCACCCACACACACATTCAATTTTCAATTTTTGATCAAACCTCAAGAACAAACGTTGCAATTCTCGATCTCCTCTACGCGTTGGTATAATTCTTTTAGCGATCTAAGGTATATTTAGCTAAAACCTAATCCTAAAAATCTGATTTTTAATATAGTTTCATAGTTATGTTGTCAATTGCTCAAGTCTATACGCGTACGTGTTAATTGTTATCGTTATTTTGATTATTTGATGCGCTAGGGTTTAAAAACGAATTTGTTTTCGTTTGATAAGTAAAATTAAGTTTTTCAAATGTTGATTATTATGTTATATTCAGATTCCTTGCAAAAAAAACTATTGAGTTTAGGCTTTGGATTCACTAGATTTCGTTTCCGTATGATTAAGTTATGTCAATTTGAATTATCGTTGTGTTTTTATTGCTTGATCAGAAATCTGGTATTGATAGACAACGAATTGGCATGTGAAACTTATACCACTGGAAATATAATTTAAAAACACTCAATTTAGATTAGGATATCATGTTGTTTGCTTATGTATAGCCCGAGATATGCTTGAATTAGTGTAAAAGTAGTTTTATACAGCACTTGAATGAATATAACCTTGTATTATAAAATGTGTTAACTTCTGTGATTAAAGATTTGCATATTTAAAATTTAGACAAAAAGTAATTCATCTTTCATGTAGATATCATAGGCTAATTATATCTAGATCTTCGGATAATCGCGTGCGAATGTGACTAACTGAATGGGAATCGAATCTGTAACTTGGTCACTGTTTTGTACTCTGTGGATTGTGTTTATTGAATGAGCATGTATGCTTCTGGAAAATGAAACTTAACATGATATGTGACTTATTTTTAGTTTATGTCAATCTCTGAAACCTTGTGCAATGGGCACAATAGAGCCATACTTTATGTAAATTCTGATTTGAGCTGAAAACTGAATATTCAACTTGCACGAATAAACTGTACAAAAGTTGCTATATTTTTGATATGTGTTACTATGACTTGTATTTGAACTATAGCCACTGGTTATGTATCAATTGCATGTTCCTAACTCCGGTTATAGCCAAAACGAAATCAGTGCGCGGTCAGAAACTGACTAGGCAAACCCCAAATGTACCCCTTCTGATTCCTGACTTTTAATTATTGTATGAGACCCTGGCCAGACTTTTTGGAATCGATTTTAAGCATATTTATGATCTGGAGTTTGCCATGTTTACTTGAATTTTGTGCTATGAGATAATGTGCTAAGTATGCTACGTGTTCATGAACTTTGTGCACAACGATAAACTGAAATTGTGAAAATGATTATTCATGACCTGAAACGTATTGTTTGACTTAGGTTTGACATTTTGACCAAAATTTGACATGAACCTACTGATGTTGACTTTAGTTGACCACATTGACCAAGTTTAACTTTCGGTTTGACTTCGGTTGACTTTGTTTGACTTGTATGAATTACTTGACTATATGTTGACTTTTACTTTGAAACGCGTCGAGTCGAGCAATAAGACAACGTATACTACAAAACCACCCTTATTTAAGATACATATATTTACCAACCTATATACGTATACTTAGGTTGCTTTATTCAGCTGTAAACCGTACAAGTTTTTGTCAGTCATCCAAGCTTATTCTAAGGTGAGTCTACAGTCCCGCTTTTTACATATTTTCAGGGATGAGAATACACGCTGTTATACTTACTTTATCAATTGCTTTTGTATTGATACGAGTATTATATATGCGTACTGAGTTTGTTCACAAAGCCTCTAGCTTGAATACTTTTAATACCATCGGTGTAAGCACGATTTAGATGGACGGATCCGTTAGGTTGACAACCTCACCCGCTATAAAAACTGTGGTGCATTTATTTTGAACATTAGATACACTCGAACAAGTGTATAACATTTTAGGAGGTAAAGGCGGGTATAGTGGCTTCTATACTCGGGTCATTGCTAGTATTCAGGTGCTTAGATTATGTAAACGTTAAAATCTCGTGGTCAAGGAAACTAAACTATTTTTTTGATAACTATTTTTCAGATACTGTTACATTACTTTAAACCTGTAGATTCACCAACATTATTGTTGACCTGTTTTTGCGTGTTTTTATTCTCAGGTCCTTAAGAGGTAGGCTTCCGCTGTGTTTGCTGCATGTCTGGCTGTGGAGTCAGCATTTGTTTTATTGAACATTATTTACTTTTGCATTTAAAACTTTTAATACTGTTTAAATATTGTTGGCTTGTGGTTACGATCACAACATTGTTTCTATTTTGGGATTATTGACTTATGTTTTTGAAAGTTAACTTTTAATAAAAATTAAATGCAATTGCTTTAAACGTCTCATATAGAGGGCGTAACTGTTAACTGTGGGACCTGGATTAACGCGCCGTCAGATGGAAATTTGGTGGGGTGTTATAGTTGATATCAGAGCTAATGGTTCGTAAGGAAACTAGGACTTGCATTAGAGTGTCTGATATGGTCATTAGGACACCTTGATAAGTCTAGACTACGACCGGGACTTAGTCATTACATGAGTACTTTATGACTAACGTTATTTACTTGGCTAATCTGTTCATTTGTGTTCTTGCATTGTGAGCTAGATGTCACAGGATTCAGGAAACAGTAGCAACGACTCGAGTGTGGCTGAGGTGAATGTACCTGCTCCTGCCCCAGCACCAGCAACTACTCCGCATCAGATACCCAATCATCCCGTGAACCTTTATGCATTGGATTTGATTCATACTAACCGCAACAGGGATGTAGTTGATCATGTTAACGCTTTGAGTGAGATTGCTAGGAGATACCCACACCTCGATGATCTTGATAGGTTGGACGAAAGGGTCACAGGTATAAATACTTATACGTATGAGGCCGAAGTGAGGTTCGTTAAGATGATGAGATTGATAGCAGCCTTGACTCCCAGGTTGCTGCGTTGGAGGCGGAACGTGATAGGTCGAGGAATGATGGACCTGCCTCCCGTACCTGACAGAAGAGGGAGTGAAGGGTCATTGACCATGAACTTCTTTTCCACCCACCATTCTTTCTTTAATCGGTTATTGATGTTATGCGAGGTGTATATAAAATAGCTTATATTTTACAAGAAAATACTATTAAATATGATACAATTTTACACAAGATATTTATTTATTTATAGAATGGATATACTTAAACCTTGCTACAACACTTATAGGCAGTGTACCTAATCGTACAGTAGTGTAGTTTTTAGTAAGTCCGGTTCGTTCCACAGGGAATCTTTTTCACAAAGCTTAACGCTATATTAGTTTAAATTTATAAAAATACAAATATATATATAAGTAATATTATTATTATAAAGGGGGGTTTTTACCGTTTAATGACCGGTTTGTCGATTTTAAAAACTTTAGTCGCAGTTAAAACCAAATGTAAAATATTAAAAATAAATAAAATACTTAATTTAAAGCGTAAAGTAAATAACGATAATGAAATTGCGATAAATAAAAGTGCGATAATTAAAAAGTACGATAATTAAAAGTGCAAGTAAATACAATAACAATAAATAAAAGTGCGATAATTAGAAGTGCAATTAAATATAAAATAAAGGAAATTAAATATGAAATAAAAGAATTATGCTTATTTAAACTTCCGTAATCATGATGTTTGACGTGTTGATTTTAGTTTTATGCCCATGGGTTAATTGTCCTTTGTCCTGGATTATTTAATATGTCCGTCTAGTTTTTGTCCATAACAGTCCATCAGTCATAAATATAAAGTGCGAGTGTCCTCGTCAAATTATCCTTATACCCGAAGTTAAATATTCCAACTAATTGGGGACTTAAACTGTAACAAGATTTTAATACTTTGTTTAATAATTACACCAGGATGTCGACTGAGTGTAACCCAAGGTTTTAATATTTTGTTATCAATTATACCAAGTGTCCTTGTACATAATTTCACCCCTGTTTTAATTATTCTAGTGGCTATTAATCCATTCCCGTGTCCGGTTAAATGAACGATTATTCGTACATATAAATACCCCGCCCATCGTGTCCGATCGAGTGTATATGGTAATTTATAGGGACGCCCAATTGTAAATCTTTATATTAAAATTAACAAACTATCATTTAGTTAAACAAATATAAAGCCCATTAATAGCCCATAGTCTAATTTCTACAAGTGTCGTTCTTTTGTCCAAACCCCAATTATGGTACAAAGCCCAATTACCCAATTTTAGTAATTAGCCCAACATCATGATTACTTCGGATTAAATAAGCATAATAATAACTTAGCTACGAGACATTAAATTAAAAAGGTTGAACATAACTTACAATGATTAAAAATAGCGTAGCGTTACACGGACAGAATTTCGACTTACACCCTTACAACATTCGCAAACATACCCTTATTATTAGAATTTAAAATTAAAATTAAAATTAAAATATAAATTATATATATTTACGTATACATATATAGAGAGAGATTGAATTTTTTTGGATCTTTTTGCGATCAAACTGCGTTTGCTTTTATAGGGATTTGAGTCCAGGTGAGCTCCGCGAGTCGCGGTTGTGATGCCCCGTACTAAATCAACATGTACGGACCATCGACAACAGGATCATTACAAGATTAAGTACTATATGCGATTTCAAAAAGAGTTTGCATTCATATTAAAAGGTGACGTCATAACTAACGTCAAATGTTTTACAACCAAAGTATGCTCCTACGAATAGCAAGCATGAATAATAGTACGTGACCCCATAGGTCGTTACAAATCATTGTTTCAAAAGTAATAATGTTTGAATGCAAATAAACGTTCATGCAGTGACATCTCTAAAGCAGCGGGTGTCTACAGCAAGACTAGTACAACAGCGGAAGCAAGTATCCTTAAGCACCTGAGAAAAACATGCTTAAAAACGTCAACACAAAGGTTGGTGAGCTATAGTGTAAGTATAACAGTAATGTAAGTAGGCCACGAGATTTCAGTGCTACTAAGAGCGTTTCAAAACAGTAATCCAAATCCGTATGTTTAAGTATATGCTCAACCGTGGGCACTCGGTAACTAACTTAATGTTTAATAATATAATACCCCCTGAAAGTACACTTGGCAAGTGAGTATGTTTACAAAGTATTAAACACTCGTTAAATGCTAGCGCGACTAGCCCGAGTGGGGATGTCAAACCCTATGGATCCATATCTAAGATTCGCGTTCACGGCTCAAAAACCAATGATTAAACGTTACCGAGCTAAAGGGAATGTTTATGCCGTTGTATAACCCACACATATATAAGTTTAAGTACTCGTGCCTAGTATGTAAAACATAAAATCCACATGTATTCTCAGTTCCCAAAATAAGTTAAAGTAAAAAGGGAAAGCTATAACTCACAATGATAATGTAGTCGTAAAGTCGGTTCGGAAAAGGTGTGCAAGTAATCGGTCCGAAGGTCCTCAACCTAAGGCAAATAATACTAAGTCAGTAAATCGTCTTAATAGGTTTAAAAGTATGTATTTAAGTTCATAAGGGTCATCATCATTCATCATTAAACAAAAGGCGTAAAGTAGGTTTCGTTTATGAAAGTAGTTTAAAACAAAGGCTGACTTCAGTCAGTCACCAAGGCCTCTACCATTACTGAATTAAGGTGAGACTAGTGGCCATGGATCCGTATATGAGTCCTTTAAGTGTGGTAAAATTTACAGAAGCAAACTCGTCTTCGTTTGACCGTGGCGATGGTCTAAGTGCGAGTAGGTCAGAAATTTCTGCACAACGTTAAAGGACATAGTGACGATCGGAGGGCCATAAATCCTAAACCGTAACTCGGATTAAGACGAGTCCTATATGAAAAGTTATCTACTCGAAAAGATCTATTTGAAAATCATAATCACAACAGCCCAGGTCTACTGGTCTGTTACAGAAACAGCAGAACAGCAGGCAGAGAACAGTAAGCAGAAAAATAATGGGTTCCGGTGGGTTTGGTGTTTGATGTTCATCATGGTTCTCATCCTTGATGCCAATAGCTTCAAGTGTACAACTCATTGATGTGTTTACATCATATTTACCAAGTTTTGCCCATCATAAACCTTGTGCAAGTCCAAGACATGTAGCACAACTTCACTTAAGAGTTGTAAGTGTTTTGATGAACCAAAGTTACATCAAAGTCTTAGATCTAACACATACATGAACTTTAAAACTAATAATAAGTTACAAACTTGAAAGTAAACTAACTAATCAAGATCTTAAGATGTAGAACATAGTTCTTAGTTAGATCTTGAAGATTCAAGACTCAAAAGTCTAGATCAAGCATAAGTATACAAAGTTATATTTAAAGAAAACTTATTTACATGTTCTTGAACTTTTAAGTTAACTTTAAGTTCCAAGAGATATGAGATCAACACTAACTTGTAGTACTTGACCAACAACAACCAAAATCATAAAATTAAAGTGCAAGTAAAACTAAATAAACAAGTAATTTGTTCATGGTTTGTTAATACTTTTAAAGATTCAACCAAGGTTTGATCTTTAAGTAAAGTAAACTTTAAAGTTTACTTCATGAACTTCAAGTATGATTTACAACACATGAACCTTAAATCTTTTAAAATTAACAAGTGTAGAACATAACTAGAAAGTTTATGTTCTTGTTGTTCTTGTTATAACAAGATAAAATGAAGAATAAACTAGAGAGTTGATTCTTGTAACTAGTAAAGAACAACTAACAACAAGTAAGTAACTATTAATCAAAAAAACAAGTAACAACAAACAACAAGGAATGATGATGATATGGGTGCTTGGTCACGGTTTTAATGAGAAAAGAAGAAGAGAAAACAAGGCTTGTTACTTACAAACTTGAGAGAAAAAGAGAGTAAAAGTTGAGAGTAAAATGAGAAGTAATTTGTGTGTGTGAGAAAGTGAATGAACTAGTGAAAGAGTAGTAAGGAAAAATTGAAAACAAAACCCCTCCTTTACTACCCAAAGTGATGGTTTGCAAGGAATAAGGGGGAAGGGGAGTGACCACAAGTTTAAGCATGTAAAAGCCTTCAAAAGTTGGATAAAAGATGTGCTTGCATGGGGATTATGGTAACTAGATTCCTTTAAGTGACTTAATCCATTTAGTTAAATCCTAAGGTAATACTTGCAAGTCTTATGGGCTAATAAGTCCATTTAAGAAGTAGGATGGGCTCTTCAAGTCCATGTACAAATATAAAGCCCAAGTTCCAAGTTTGTGGTAATTTGATCCAACAAAGCCCAAGTAATTAACTAATAACCATAGTTAATTAAAATGATTAATAAAACTTAATCATGAATGTAAATAATATCTAAAAATATTATTCGTGAAAGTTTCATGTGTCACAAAGACGTTTCGGGTATTCAAAATCAAGTATGGTAACAAGTAAATGTATATAAATAATACATTCATTAAATCATAAGTATTAATAATAATTATTAATAAATAAACGTTGGAAAATCTAGAGTCGTTACATTACCCACCTGTTAAAGAAAATTCCGTCCCGAAATTTTAAGGTGTGACCAACTATGGTACCGTATTCGAATAAGAAGGGGCGTATCAAAGTTCCGTGGGATTCGTGGGCTCAGAAGTAAGTTATTTACCTTGAAAGGTAATTCGGTGTATGAAAGTAAGAACAGGTATATGCCAGTAATTAAGCTTCCTGTCCTAGGAGATCAACAAGTTGATTCCATTTTCGATTAATCTGAGTATGTTATCTGAATGTATATCCACAAAAGGAATGATGGTGTGTTTAGCCTTACAGGCATCTTCGGTAAGTTGGATGCGTGAAATGCATCATGAATGATTCTAAGCTCATCCAAAACATTGAGCGTGTATGTCGTAACATAAGCTGACAGGTAGTATGGAAATCATGGTGATCACAACCATGCGCTTTGATGTCTGGATAGTGTTAGCCACGGGTTTTTCAAAACCCCTTGATTTCGGGAGGAGGCCATGGGCATAAGGATCTCGATATTTAAGAACGTTTCATTTGAGTAAGTGAATCGAAATTTTAGCTGAAAGTGACCAGTCGGACTTGCAAGCCATAATTATTTATATTGTCTTCAGAACGGTCTGAACGAACAACGAGGGATATCACCTAGTTTACCATACTGCAGGTGAACCTATCCTTGGATGAAATGAAAACACAGTTCCGCAATGTAGCTTCATCCTTTCAGTTACATGTTGAAGCTAGGGTTAACGTTAACTAGAGCAACATACAGTTGCAACCAATGAAGGAAGAAATATATAGAGTATCCACCTGAGTGTCGTAGATGTTTTAAGCAGTCTCTTCCCAAAAGGGATAACGAGATTAATAGGTTCTCAAGGTGTCTTATATTACATTTCCCAAAAGAAAGTCACACGAAAGGCGTGAGAGTGAACTCTTCGAGTGGTTCGTTCTGGATTTATCTGTGTACTTAAGGGAACGAGCGGATGAGAAGATACGTGAACTCTTGGTCCTAAAGAATGATTTATTCCAAGTGAAAAGAATCTCCAAAATGATTCTTGTATCTCAATATACTGATTCATAGAGATGATGTTTACGAGGGTGTTGCGTTTAGCCGTGAAATCTTTGAGAGTAGAAACTCACCTAGTGCATGTCCTACAATGGGGTGACCACTGAGTGTACCCTGGAAACTGATTTATCGACCCGCGTTTTTGTCATGTCTAGCTTTAAAAGAACATTTTATGGGTGCAAAGATTTTCTAACAAATTTTATAAAATCGCCATCCAAAGTGGCTCAAGAGTTTTTAACAAGGATCTTAATAGTAAGTTTCATCTATAACGGAGGGTGAGAAATAGTGTGACCCCTACATGGTGTGGTCTAGTATGAAAACCTTTAATAACATCAACTAAGGGAGTTTTGAAAAACAAAACCTTTAACCATTTGTTGTGACAACGTAAATGGAACGAAGTTCCTAGTAGCTTTAGAAGTAGGTACAACGTGTACCATTTTGCACCAAAACCATTTGACTTAAGTTGAATAACTCGGTAAAGGAGCGGGTTTTAAATAATTTGCAGATATAACTTAGTATCAAAATAAGTAAGTATAAATTTTATACATATATGATTTTACAAATCGTATAAGTGACCGAAAAGTTTTTAGTATTTTCATTGTCTGTAAATCTTGTGAGGACCGCACAAATAAACAACGTGTAAAAATTTTAATAAACATAGTTTTTCGTATTTCAAAGATTACGAGTTGAAAGAGATTGAGTGGGAAAAGCTTTGAATCATTGGGTGACCAGTTACTAGGTAATGAAAACTAATGACATAAATGTTGCTTTTGTAATTATCAGGACATAAGTCTTTAGGCCAAAATATTCACGTGCGAGGCCGTTGCTAAAAAAAGTGAGGTACGAAGGATAGAGCACGAGCGTGAGAAGTTAATTGCTTCTTAAATATGCAAAATGCCAAACAGGTCGTGACTAATAATGAAGTCAGAATACTGATGGTGTTAACGTTACTAGATGAGAGTTTCTTGGAATGAGTTAGGACTTAGAGTTATGTAAGAAAGAGCATTGTTCTAACTATTGTGGTGAAATAAATTTACGAGGTAACGCGATAGTTTTGAATGGTTTGAGTGTTAGCAGATGCCCGAAGGCCTTGCATGACGTGATTGTCAGTGCCTTTATCACATACACACGAATCTCTCCATTTTGACGGTTATAAAGCCCTTATGATGACTTGGATACGGATAACACGAAAAGTTTTATATAATAAACAACGAAAGTTTTATAGAAATTGTTTATGGTGACAATGTATGAGAAGGAACGAAGTTCTTAGTAAGTTAGGGTTATGTACAACACGCACCGTTTAAAGTATAATACCCTTTTAAATGAAAGATTTGATTTGTAAAAGTGAAAGTAAAGTTTCATATGTATTTGTCAAAAGTAATCATTTACTTTATTTTATATAACGGGTATGATTTTAAAAAAAAAAATTGTATGAATGGCAAACAGAATAAATTTATTTTTATAAAGCTTTGAGAGGATAGCACGGTAAAAATAATGTGTGTAAAGTTTTGGCAAACAAAATTTCATATTTTGGAGGTTACAAGTTGGAAAAGGTTGATGAGAATCGAGTAAAAGACCTTTGAAAATTGTGAGTGATATTTGAGGTAATAAAAACTATTGAATTTATATGTGTTTGACGACTATTAGTAGGACATAAGTCCTTTGACCAAAAATGCTTAAGTGTGAAGTTGTTGCTTATAAGTGAGATACGAATGGGAGAGTATGAGGATGAGAGTTAACCACTCATTGATTTTAGGAAAATTTCGAACCGGTATGACTAATATCGAGGTAAGAAGGACGATGTTGTGGTTATCATCAAATAAGAAATTCCTCGTGATACGTTAGGATTTAGAGTTGTGTAAGAATGAGTATCAAATGAGATTCTTGGGAAATCTTCAATATAGAATTTGGATTGCTGAAGTGACAGAATACCATTTCCTTTAAGTATCGTTGTACAAGTTGGTCCATTGTATCGGTTTCTTTCATGGCTAGAAGGTGAGCAGTTTTGGCGAGATGGTTAATAATAACCCAGGTGATGTCCTACCGTCTCTGGTAGTTTAGTGATGAATCTCTTCCCATTTTCATTGTGGGATTTCGGGTTGTTGTCATGTAACTAATAAGGTTCAGTTTCCGGGCTACATCTCTTCCCATAATAGTTTCACCATTCTTGCGAGGTATACGAAAAATTTTCTCACTATAAATATCCTTTGCTTTCATCCTTGAAAGTCAGTTCGTTCCAACAATTTCATCAAAGCTTCCTAACTTGATGAGTATTAGGTTAATCTTAAAGTTCATCCCAAATCAAATCTTTCTGTACTACTGTGAAAATTTCTATCAATCTTCTCAAATAGCATATGCATGTACATAGGTAACTAATCCTTTTCAACTACTACATTAAAACTCCCAAGTTTGGTTAATATGAGGTCATCTCCAAATGACCCACCTGTTAATCTTAAAGTACTACTTTAAATTATTCCTCTATCTTCCTCAGTTTACCATTTGCTTGTATCCTATAGAATACTTAATTCCCATGGTTGTGGATGGTTTATTATTCATGATGATGCTAAGGTTCTTAGATGTAAGGTTTCTATCATTCTAGTATTAAACAACTCCGAAACAATAAAACGTTGTGCCGAAACGTACCCTAACAAGAATCAGGATCCATGCAAGTTTTCTTAATGATTTCTTTACCGCAGGTAAGTTTAAAGTTTTTCCTATATGAGAACTTTCTCCTCAAATGTCCAGGGTGTCGATATCTATAACAAATCTTCGGGTTATCAATTCTGCAATCAAGGCACTTCTTGTACAGTATCTGGGCTACGTGGTTATTTCCTCCCTACCTTTAACAGACTATAATGCGTATGCTCAAATGATCCCTGCTAAAATTTTCCCTGGATCCCCCCATATTTCTCATGTAGTAACATTGGAACTTCTGCATGATTTACTTCAATATAATCACGCTGGCCTGGCATCATTATATTGTACTAAATCGTATGTTCATTCCAATATCACTTCATATGGTCAATGTAACGTGATCACTTCAAGTTCTACTCAATTTCATCTAACGGTGCTTTATCTATGCCATCTCAAAACAGAATCTACATAACTAATCTCACGGTTTCTCAGTGTGGGTGAGTATGTTCCGTAGGTCGTGCACCGATGCTTAAATGCCTCGAAGTTTCTTTAAAATATTCGGGTTCAAGTAGCGTCGTTAGATTCCTTTCTAGAAATTCAATATGGGTCTCGTGTCGAGTTGTACGTGTAGCAAGTAGTAATATGATATGTCTTGAGGCGACCCCCAAGTCTTTGGGTATGGCTGAGCATCAGTAGAAGACACTATGACCTCATTAAAGGGAATGCCTTCCCGATTTCTCCAATGTCTAGGAGTGGTAGGGACCTAAGTGCAGAAGTGTCGTTAGATCGTCGAGTAGTGGTGAAGAATGAAAGAGATAAGTGACGGTCATGGAAGCGTACAGGGTATGTGTTAACTGAACAATCTTCTAGATTGCGTGAAGTAATGTTTCGATCTCTGGAATGGTGGAGTAGTGGTAACAGGTGGATTACACTACTAGTTCTTAGGGTTAGACGAGTGGGAAAGTAGTTCATGAAAACATCTGAACCGGGAAGGATAAGTTCTCCAAGTCGGTATAGCGGATAGTAGGCAGGTAGCAAGAGCGTAATCAGGCATAACAACTACAACAGCCTAGATCATTTACAGCAGCACGTAGCATGGCAATAGTAACAGTATCATACAGAAGTAATATACTAGGAGCAGATAGTAGCATGCAGTAGCGAGAATAAGCAAATGCATACAGCGAGTTTACATAGCAGTAAAAGGAAACGGTAGCATGCAGTAGTAGTAAGCGGTAACATGCAGTAATATAACACAGTAGCATGCAATCGAAAGCAGATAATAGCATGCAGTAGTGGAAGCAAGTAATAGCATATGACATATAGCAGTAAAAGTAAGCAGCAGCATGCAGTAAGTTCAGCAGAAACAAGTAAACTAGCAAGTTGTAGATTAGTCCTATTAGTGAATCCTACTCGGGTCGGTCTTAGACTCACTAATGCAACCTAATTCCCTACAACCAATGCTCTGATACCAAATGTGATGCCCCGTACTAAATCAACATGTACGGACCATCGACAACAGGATCATTACAAGGTTAAGTACTATATGCGATTTCAAAAAGAGTTTGCATTCATATTAAAAGGTGACGTCATAACTAACGTCAAATGTTTTACAACCAAAGTATGCTCCTACGAATAGCAAGCATGAATAATAGTACGTGACCCCATAGGTCGTTACAAATCATTGTTTCAAAAGTAATAATGTTTGAATGCAAATAAACGTTCATGCAGTGACATCTCTAAAGCAGCGGGTGTCTACAGCAAGACTAGTACAACAGCGGAAGCAAGTATCCTTAAGCACCTGAGAAAAACATGCTTAAAAACATCAACACAAAGGTTGGTGAGCTATAGTGTAAGTATAACAGTAATGTAAGTAGGCCACGAGATTTCAGTGCTACAAAGAGCGTTTCAAAACAGTAATCCAAATCCGTATGTTTAAGTATATGCTCAACCGTGGGCACTCGGTAACTAACTTAATGTTTAATAATATAATACCCCCTGAAAGTACACTTGGCAAGTGAGTATGTTTACAAAGTATTAAACACTCGTTAAATGCTAGCGCGACTAGCCCGAGTGGGGATGTCAAACCCTATGGATCCATATCTAAGATTCGCGTTCACGGCTCAAAAACCAATGATTAAACGTTACCGAGCTAAAGGGAATGTTTATGCCGTTGTATAACCCACACATATATAAGTTTAAGTACTCGTGCCTAGTATGTAAAACATAAAATCCGCATGTATTCTCAGTTCCCAAAATAAGTTAAAGTAAAAAGGGAAAGCTATAACTCACAATGATAATGTAGTCGTAAAGTCGGTTCAGAAAAGGTGTGCAAGTAATCGGTCCGAAGGTCCTCAACCTAAGGCAAATAATACTAAGTCAGTAAATCATCTTAATAGGTTTAAAAGTATGTATTTAAGGTCATAAAGGTCATCATCATTCATCATCAAACAAAAGGCGTAAAGTAGGTTTCGTTTATGAAAGTAGTTTAAAACAAAGGCTGACTTCAGTCAGTCACCACGGCCTCTACCATTACTGAATTAAGGTGAGACCAGTGGCCATGGCTCCGTATATGAGTCCTTTAAGTGTGGTAAAATTTACAGAAGCAAACTCATCTTCGTTTGACCGTGGCGACGGTCTAAGTGCAAGTAGGTCAGAAATTTCTGCACAACGTTAAAGGACATAATGACGATCGGAGGGCCATAAATCCTAAACCGTAACTCGGATTAAGACGAGTCCTATATGAAAAGTTATCTGCTCGAAAAGATATATTTTAAAATCATAATCACAACAGCCCAGGTCTACTAGTATGTTACAGAAATAGCAGAACAGTAGGCAGAGAACAGTAAGCAGAAAAATAATGGGTTCCGGTGGGTTTGGTGTTTGATGTTCATCATGGTTCTCATCCTTGACGCCAATAGCTTCAAGTGTACAACTCATTGATGTGTTTACATCATATTTACCAAGTTTTGACCATCATAACTGATGTGTGCAGCGGGGTGTACGAAATACTATTAAATTTTACAAGAAAATACTATTAAATACTATACAATTTTACACAAGATATTTATTTATTTATAGAATGGATATACTTAAACCTTGCTACAACACTTATAGGCAGTGTACCTAATCGTACAGTAGTGTAGTTTTTAGTAAGTCCGGTTCGTTCCACAGAGAAAATCTTTAAACAAAGCTTAACGCTATATTAGTTTACTTTTGTAAAAATAAAAATATATATATAAGTAATATTATTATTATAAAGGGGGGTTTTTACCGTTTAATGACCGGTTTGTCGATTTTAAAACTTTAGTCGCAGTTAGAACCAAATGTAAAATAATAAATACAAGACTTAATTTAAAGCGTAAAGTAAATAACGATAATGAAATTGCGAATAAAAATGCGATAAAATAAACTTGCGATAATTAAAAAGTACGATAATTAAAAGTGCAATTAAATACAATAACAATAAAAATGCGATAATTAGAAGTGCAATTAAATATAAAATAAAGGAAATTAAATATGAAATAAAAGAATTATGCTTATTTAAACTTCCGTAATCATGATGTTTGACGTGTTGATTTTAGTTTTATGCCCATGGGTTAATTGTCCTTTGTCCTGGATTATTTAATATGTCCGTCTGGTTTTGTCCATAACAGTCCATCAGTCATAAATATAAAGTGCGAGTGTCCTCGTCAAATTATCCTTATACCCGAAGTTAAATATTCCAACTAATTTGGGACTTAAACTGTAACAAGATTTTAATACTTTGTTTAATAATTACACCAGGATGTCGACTGAGTGTAACCCAAGGTTTTAATATTTTGTTATCAATTATACCAAGTGTCCTTGTACATAATTTCACCCCTGTTTTAATTATTCTAGTGGCTATTAATCCATTCCCGTGTCCGGTTAAATGAACAATTATTCGTACATATAAATACCCCGCCCATCGTGTCCGATCGAGTGTATATGGTAATTTATAGGGACGCCCAATTGTAAATCTTTATATTAACATTAACAAACTATCATTTAGTTAAACAAATATAAAGCCCATTAATAGCCCATAGTCTAATTTCCATAAGTGACGTTCTTTTGTTCAAACCCCAATTATGGTACAAAGCCCAATTACCCAATTTTAGTAATTAGCCCGACATCATGATTACTTCGGATTAAATAAGCATAATAATAACTTAGCTACGAGACATTAAATTAAAAAGGTTGAACATAACTTACAATGATTAAAAATAGCGTAGCGTTACACGGACAGAATTTCGACTTACACCCTTACAATATTCGCTAACATACCCTTATTATTAGGATTAAAATTAAAAGTAAAATTAAAATATAAATATAAATATAAATATTTACGTATAGATATAGAGAGGATGGATATATGAGTGTTTTTGCGATCAGAATTCGTTTGCTTTTATAGGGAGTTTCAGAATTTGGGGCTCCGCGACTCGTGGCCCTTTTTGCCTTCAAACTCCGCGAGTCGCGGAGTTTGAAAATACAGCTCACCAACTTTGGAGTCTTTCTTGCCGACGGATTTTTATTATTTATATAATATATAAATAATTATAAGAATTATTTAAATATTATATTATATTTATGTCCATAGTTGACTTGTAATTTTTAGTCCGTTGCGTCGAGCGTTGAGAGTTGACTCATGTCCCGGTTCCAGATTTTTGAATGTCCTTGCGTACAATTTAATATCTTGTATTTTGCGTTTTGAATCTTGTACTCTTGTAATTTCGAGACGTTTCTTATCAATAATTGGAACCTCTTTGATTGTATTTTGTACTTTTGAGCTTTTTGGTCGTTTGCGTCTTCAATTCGTCGAATCTGTCTTTTGTCTTCACCTTTTATTATTTAAACGAATATCACTTGTAAATAGAACAATTGCAACTAAAAGCTTGTCTTTCTTGAGGAATAATGCTATGAAATATATGTTCGTTTTTAGCATTATCAAATATTCCCACACTTAAGCGTTGCTTGTCCTCAAGCAATATCGTCTTGAAATACTAGAATCACTTCTTTATTCTTCACACTTTGTACATCAGTGATTTCTATACGGCGGTATAAACAATGGTAGTAACGATATGGTTTACAGTCCCACATGACTATAAAAATTTAGATCCATTAAGGAAATTGGATCTTTATGAAAACATTTGATCTTTTGAAAATTAAATCTAGTTTTTACCCTAGATAAGTTTTCCGGAATAATCCTTTACCGGTGTTTGCAAAATATTTTTGTGGGTTTGGTGGGTTTCAGATTTGAAAATTTTAGCTCAAAACTTGCGGTTTTGTGTCACCCACTTGCTAACCTTGTATTTGGAAAGCAACACGTCCAGTTTACTTGTCCCGTATATTACCTTTCGGCAAACTACTGTCCGGTTGTAAAGGAAAGCATTGAACAAGCAACTGTTAAGGCAATGTCCCCTGACATGCTTTTAATTATGGTCTATAATGTGTCGGACGCAATTACTATCCTTGGTAGGAGCAATAGTAAAGCTCACCCTTATGATTTTTCGGTCTGGCACAAGGTCCTGTCTTTGACCACTATGCAACCACCGTTCTTACGGTTGACACCCGATTTAGTTCAGGTGACCTAATGAATTCCAGGTGAATTCCTAGGATTTTACGTTCAATGGTAATGAACGCATTGAAAATAGGGTTTTCAGAAAACAAATCGGTTTGTAATTTTGATCAAAATATTTTCTCGTTCAAGCTCGAGTTTAGATATCATTGAATTCCATGAGTTTGTAATTCTCAATCTTTAAGGTCAATCTCTAGGATTGAGTAATATCAGGCTTAAAAGCTGATTTTTAGTCTTTAAGGAGATTATCCTTTCTGGGGATCTGATTCATTAGTCTTATCAAGCTAATTTGCATGGTGCCCCCCATTGTACGAGATAAATCCTTCTCATGGTTAGGATAAATCTGACCACTTGGCGACCCTGTTTAATGCTGAGGTCCGTGGATTTCCTGCTGATTATAGTGATGACTTTTCTAGATTTTTCGTCAACCTACAGCTGGTCTGGACGAGAACTTCCTGACCCAAATCAAGAAGCGCGTGTCTTTTTTGGAAGACTTTACTTCCTTTTAATGATGGAATTGATTCATCATGTAGATCCATCTTTCTTACAATAAATCAGGTAAAACTTTTTAGTTTAGTCCAAAGCAAAAGTATTTTCAGTTATTTGTACAAAAATATGTGATATATGTTTTGAATAACTTGGAGAATTTTCCCACACTTGGCTTTTATTTTCCTTTTTATTGTCCTCTATTCCATTTTAAATGAATTTTAACATTTTGGTTTGTTTCTCAATTTATGTCCTTTCCGAGGTTACAATAATTTCGGTGTTAAAACCTAGTTTTATCGTTCATAAATATGTATAAACATGATTTTGAGTTCATTTAATTGAAAATTTTGAAAATTTTTACTAGAATTGGGTAGTCAGTATATAAGACTAGGGCTGTTCTTTATTATCAGAGAGCACTAGATTCTAATACAACTACTGCTTTACTAGTATTTTTAATGGTAACCAAGTGTTTAAGATAAAAATTATAAAATCCGAAAGAATTTAACCCCTTCCCACACTTAAGATCTTGCAATGCCCTCATTTGCAAGAAATCAGTAACAATTTAAATTATTGAGGGTGATTTGTGTGAAAATGATTAAATTTTTACCAAAGTTTCCAAATATATTGGCGTTTGTTTGCTGAATGATAAATGGTGCACATCATTTGTTCATTCCGTCTTGTTGTTATTTCACATATATTTTGCATCTTGTCGTCAAAATTAGTTGCTTTTGCTGAACTTAATGCCAGTCTTTGAAAATGCGTTGTTTTACCCTGTTGTGTACATAAGATAAACTGCAAACATATATACATATTTTTGAAGTTTGGTATATTACCCCACATTCAAAAATTATTAAAATCTAAGAATAAAAGTTAGAAAATTATAAAAACTATTACAATATTAACATAAGTATTAAACGTATCAACACTACAAATTACAAAATAAATAAAACTAAGTAGACTAGGGATGATACTGATACCAATAGGGGTTCCAAGCATAACCATAGGTGCTATAGAATGCTTCGGCTGGGTTATACGTAGGATACGGTAGTTGCATCTCTATAGACCAGGGAGGGAATATGGGTTTTGGAGTAGGAATATAGTTTCTACCTATATGTTGGCAATGAGCAATGATTTGGTTTTGATGAACTTGCCAATCTTCAAATGCTCTCTGTCTTGCATTTTCGTACTCCTGTGAAGCTATAAACCTTTGCATTTCTTGCATTTCATTTCCCCCTCCTACATTACCTTGCTGTTGGTTTCTCTCAACCTGTGGATGTCTACCATGGTATTGTACTGCGGTGTTATTTCGCCTCTTCAAAACTTTCGCACCATGGTATACATTTAAACCTATAGTATCGCGGGGTTCTGGTTCTTCGACTAATAATCCCCCCCAACTTATATCCACACCGAGATATTCAGCAATCAAAGTAATAAAAATACCACCTCCTATTATGCTATGCGGTCTCATCCCCCTAACTATAGCTGATAAATAATAACCCACACAATAAGGTATACTTACAGCGCTTTGTGGGTCTCGAATACACATATGGTAAAACAAATCCTGTTCATTTACCTTTTCCTTGTTCTTACCTCTTTGTGTAATCGAATTAGCAAAAAATCTATGAATCACTCTTAATTCAGCTCTATCTATATTCAAATAAGAGTAATTTCCCCCTTTGAATCAGTGATGGCTTGTCATTTGACTCCATACACCATGTGTATCAAAATTTTCATCTATCTTTCTACCATTTAGTATCAACCCTCTACAATCGGCAGATGCTAACTCCTTAGGCGTATATATACGTAAAGCCTGAGCCATGTCTAGTAAAGACATGTGGCGCATCGAACCTCCTAACAAAAATCTAATAAAAGATCGATCGGTTAAACTAGCTACCCGATCATTTAATTCTATACTACACAACAATTCTTCACACCATACTTTATATACAGGTCTACGCATGGTGAATAAACGTACCCAGTCGTTAAAAGTAGAATTACCATACCTCTGTGCAAGTAATTCCCTAATTGGCCCGGCCAATTCTACAGCTTCTAATGGTCCCCATTCTATGACCCTCGGTACCTCAACAACTTTAGAATGAAGAGTATGCAAACCCCTTTGGTATTTTGGATAATCTATCCAAAGTCTGTCAAATCTCAGGTTCGGGTGCAAATCTTCCAAGTGCATATCAGAAAATGTCATGACTGGATGAGGTATATCTTGTTTGTAGTAGTCATCCACCTCCTATTGTTCCGCATTCTCAGTAGGAGCATTGCGAACTTGGGATGAAGATTCACCCCTTTCAGTCTGCAAAACACATCAAACACAATTTTTGTGCATCCAAATATGCATTAGTGTCAGCAAAATCATCAATCAAAATAATTACAATGACATGATCAATTTATATCAAACTTAAGCTCATTTTCATATTTTCATCAAATCTACACTTTTTCAAATAAGCATATACGAAAATGTTCGCCAAGTTCATAAGCATTCAACTTAAATAACATGTCAAAATAATCATTACTAGCAATTAAACAAGTTTCAAATGGCAATATCTCTCAAAAATCAAGTTCATGAATTTTTAGACTTGAAAAAGTCCACTTTAATTCTCAAAATCATGTTTAGGCTCAAAATTTGGATCATTTAACTACCTAAACATGTTACACTACTTAATTTAGCAACAATTCATGACAAAAATTGGCCATAACCTGTTTATATCAAAAAGCCCCAAATTTGCTCAAGAACACAAACCCTAGATTACTCAAAATTTGAAGTTTAAGGCTTCTAATCATGTTAAATAGCATCAATCTAGGTTATACAAGCATAATACATAAACAATTTAAGTATAATTACACTAAAAAGCATCAAAATCGAATTGGAAAAAAAAAATTGCTCAAGAACACTAATTTTCGGATTAAATGGTGTTTAGGTGTAGAAATTTACCGTTTTTCTTGTGTAATTCCTTGATAGCATCCTTCTCAACATGATTTTAGTAAAAGATTTGATGATTAACGGTTAAAAATTGTGATTTTGGGGGTGTTTTTGCGGGTTTTTGCGCAGTATTTTCGCTGTATGTGTGGGTGGTAGTGTGGACTGGTCAGTTCTTTGTGTTTTATTTTTTTTGTGTAATTAGGTCCCTCCGCGAGTCACGGTGTTTGGACCTTCAAACTCCGCGACTCGCGGAGTTTGTTTGTTTTTTTTTTATAACATCTTATACTAATTAAAACAATTAAGTAATTAATTTTAAAATTTTGTTTCCCTTGTTATTTAGGACGAGGTCGTTTCGGATCGATGTCCTAGTCCGTCCTTCGACAAAATTTTAAAATTTGTGTTTTTGTAGCGATTGTTTTAAAAGCTAAGATTTTTGGTTTTTTAATGTTTTTGGCATACTTTAATTCAATAAGATTAAAAATAATGATAATAAAAGTTCTCGTCCCTCCCTTGAGTAAAGCAATTTCGGTTCAAAGACCTAGTCTTCAACTTACGACGAATTTTAAAAATCATATTTTTAACTTAATGAGATAAAGTAAATTTTTGTTTTTAAATTCACACAATTTAAAAATAAAATTCAAAATTAATATTAAAAATTCACACCAAACTTTAAAATTTGAAATGCATAAAATTAAAAATTCATATTTTTTAAAAATTAAAGATTCACACCAAACTTAATTTAAAAATTCATATTATAAATTCACACCAAACTTATATAAATTTTTCAAATATTTACAATTTTAAATATATTGTTTTTACAAAGTTTACAATATTAATTTAAGATTTATATATTAGTTTTAAAAACATGGTAAAAATAAAATTAAAAATCTTTTTGGCTTTTTATCCCACTTTAATCAATCAAATATTATCAAAAATATGCGCCCCTCTTTTCGGTAAAGTAATTTCGGTTCCAAGACCTAATTTAACTCATGACGAATTTTTGAAATATTTTGGGTTGATTGATTAAAGATATTTATACCTTAAGAATAAACGTTAAATTTCGCAGTGATGTAATAAATTTTTGAATGATATCAATAATTTCGGTCGCCAAACCTAATTTTATTCAATACCAATTTAATACTTTATAGCGAACAAATTAGCATTTATTATCAAAAGGTTAAAAATAAAAAATAAAAACTGTACAAACATACCTGTGAAATAGATTTCTTAGTTATATGATCTATCCCATTCATAAGATAGTCGGTTTAATTGGTTTTCCATGGCTACATAGGCGTAACCTCGAGCATTCAGTGTCTTTTCTTCTAAACATATGAACGGTCCGTCTCTGCATAAAGTAACAAATTCGGTATTTGAATAGGTTTGATTATTTGAACATTTACCTCCATGTGACCATTTTCCGCATTTGTGACATCTTTCTAGGTGTCGTGCTCTTCTTTTCGCTGCAGATTTTGATTTTCCTTTACCAAATTGTAACTTATTATCTTCGCATCTGGATTCTTTTCTAACTCCGTCCAATCCTTCTCTGATTACTGATACTATTTCACTCGAAAGTGTGCCATTATTACGTTTAGTGATCAAAGCGTGTAGCATTAGACCATGGTTTAGTTCACAGGCAGTCTTCATTTCCTAAAAAAAATAAAAATTCAGAATGGGGGGAGAAGACTAGTTCTTTAGGGTCTGCTAGGGAAAGACCATTCGGGTTCCATTTTCGAGAACTACACGAAAACAGACAATCTAACTCTAACAGAAATACATATTATCCTTTAAAGACTTGATTCTCCCCACACTTAGTTAGCTGTGGTGTCGAAATTGTGATTAACTTCGTTGTCGACTTCCATCGGACTATCTATGTAGTGTTTAACTCTGTGACCATTAACTTTAAATTCAATCCCATTTGAATTTATTAATTCTATCGTTCCGTATGGGAAAACTCTTTTGACTATGAATGGTCCAGACCATCTTGATTTCAATTTTCCAGGAAATAGCTTGAATCGTGAATTGAAAAGAAGAACTCTGTCTCCTTCTTTAAATTCTTTTGAACTTCTGATTCTTTTATCATGCCATTTCTTCGTTCTTTCTTTATAGATTAACGAATTTTCGTATGCTTCATGTCTTAATTCTTCTAATTCGTTTAGTTGACTTAATCGTAGACGTCCGGCTTCATGTAAATCAAGATTACATGTCTTCAAAGCCCAAAATGCTTTGTGTTCAATTTCTACTGGAAGATGACATGCTTTTCCATAAACAAGTCTAAAAGGTGTGGTTCCAATTGGAGTTTTGTAGGCTGTTCTAAAAGCCCAGAGTGCATCCTCCAATTTAATGGACCATTCCTTCGGATTTGATCCTACGGTTTTCTCTAGAATACGTTTTAAAGCTCGGTTGGTATTTTCAACTTGTCCACTTGTTTGTGGATGATATGCGGTGGAGATTTTATGAGTTACTCCATATCTTTTAAGAACTTTCTCAAGTTTTGATTATTACAGAAATGAGTACCCCGATCACTTATTAAAGCTTTCGGTGTTCCAAACCTTGCAAAAAGACGTTTTAAAAAGTTGACTACAACTCGTGCATCGTTAGTTGGGAGAGCTTGTGCTTCCGCCCATTTAGATACATAATCAATGGCTACGAGTATATATAGATTATTATGAGATTTTGGAAATGGACCCATAAAGTCAATACCCCAAATGTCAAATACTTCACATACTTGGATGACATTTTGTGGCATTACATCACGTTGACTTATTTTTCTGGCCCTTTGATAAGAATCACAGGATTTGCAAAGAAGGTGTGCGTCTTTGTAAATTGTAGGCCAATAGAATCCAGCATCATAAACTTTTCTTGTTGTTAGTTGAGGCCCATAATGCCATCCTGTTGGTCCTGTGTGACAGTGGTTTAATATTTTACTAGCTTCATCTCCAAATACACATCAGCGTATTATTCCATCGGGACAACTTTTAAAAAGATGTGGATCTTCCCAAAAATAGTGTTTTATATCACTGAAGAATTTCTTTCGTCTTTGGTACGATAATCCTTTTTCAAGGAATCCACATACTAAATAGTTTGCATAGTCTGCAAACCATGGAATTTCTTTATAATCTATCTTCAATAGATATTCATCAGGAAAGTTGTCTTGTATGGCCGATTCATTTAGAACTTCTAATTCGGGATTTTCAAGACGAGAAAGATGATCAGCGGCGAGATTTTCTGCTCCTCTTTTATCTCGGATTTCAATATCAAACTCTTGTAAGAGTAAGATCCAACGGATTAATCTTGGTTTAGCATCTTGTTTCGAAAATAGGTATCTAAGAGCAGAATGGTCGGTATAAACCACCGTTTTTGCTAGAATGAGATATGATCGAAATTTGTCAAAAGCAAAAACAATAGCAAGGAGTTCTTTTTCAGTAGTTGTATAGTTCGTTTGTGCTCCTTGTAACGTCTTACTAGCATAATATATAGGTTGAAATCGTTTTTCAATCCTTTGTCCTAAAACGGCTCCCATTGCAAAATCACTTGCATCGCACATTAGTTCAAATGGTAGATTCCAATTTGGTGTTATCATGATCGGCGCATTAGTGAGTTTCTCTTTAAGAATATTAAAAGATTTGATACACTCATCTGAAAAGATGAATGGAGCATCCTTTTCTAGGAGTTTATTCATAGGAGTGGCAATTTTAGAAAAATCTTTTATGAAATGTCGGTAAAAACTGGCATGCCCTAGAAAACTCATAACTCCTTTAACATTGGTGGGATGTGGAAGTTTAGCAATTACATCTACTTTAGCTCTATCCACTTCAATTCCTTCTTTTGAAATTTTATGTCCAAGAACGATACCTTCTTTAACCATGAAATGGCATTTCTCCCAATTAAGTACTAGATTTAATTGTTCGCATCTAATAAGCATTCGTTCCAGATTAACTAGACATGATTCAAATGTATCACTGAAGACTGAAAAGTCATCCATGAAAACTTCCATGCATTCTTCTATCATGTCATGAAAAATCGCCATCATACACCTTTGAAAGGTTGCAGGGGCGTTACAAAGTCCAAATGGCATGCGTTTGTAAGCAAAAGTACCATAAGGGCACGTGAATGTGGTTTTCTCTTGGTCCTCGGGTGCTATTGGAATTTGAAAATATCCGGAAAATCCATCTAGAAAACAATAGTAACTGTTTTCGGCTAATCTTTCCAACATTTGATCTATGAAAGGTAAGGGAAAGTGATCTTTTCTGGTGGCGTCATTTAATTTTCTATAATCAATACACACACGCCATCCTGTTACAGTTCTAGTAGGAATAAGCTCATTTTTTTCATTTGTAATGACAGTCATGCCACCCTTCTTAGGCACGCATTGAACTGGGCTTACCCATGGACTATCAGAGATTGGATAAATTAGACCTGCATCTAGCAGTTTAATAATCTCTTTCTTAACTACATCTTGCATATTAGGATTTAGTCATCGTTGGCGTTGCACATACGTTTTATGACCTTCTTCCATAAGGATTTTATGTGTGCAATACGAAGGACTTATTCCTTTAATATCATGAATCTTCCATGCAATGGCTGGTTTATGGGCTTTTAACACAGAAATGAGTTGTGATTTCTCATTTTTAGTAAGAGAAGACGATATTATTACAGGTAATTCAGATTCACCATGTAAATAAGCGTATTCCAAATGGTTTGGAAGTGGCTTTAACTCTAATTTTGGAGGTTCTTCTATCGATGATTTGTATCGATATCTGTCTTCTTCTATTAGCATTTGAATTTCTTCTGTTGTTGGTTCATATTCATTAGCTATAAGTGTAGCTAACATTTCAGCTTCATCAATTGGTTCATTACCTTCTCCTAAAGAACATTCTCCTGTTCCTTGTAATTCTGGAAATTCTTCTAATAATTCTGCATGTGCATCTATGGTTTGAATATAATAACATGTGTCATCTGCAGATTGTGGTTGTTGCATTGCTCTATCAACTGAAAAGGTAACACTCTCATCCTCTATACTTAGGGTCAATTTCTTACCAAACACGTCTATCATTGCTTTAGCCGTATTTAAGAATGGTCTTCCTAATATGAGAGGAACTTGAGAATCTTCTTCCATGTCCAGAACAACAAAATCTACTGGAAATACTAAAGTACCAACTTTAACTAGCATGTTCTCCATTATCCCTCCAGGATATTTTATTGATCTATCGGCTAGTTGTATGCTTATTCTGGTTGGTTTCAATTCTCCAAGGTCTAGTTTAGCGTATAGTGAATACGGCATTAGATTTATACTAGCACCTAAGTCTGCCAATGCTTCTATTGAACTAAGACTACCCAGAAAACATGGAATTGTGAAACTTCCTGGATCGGATAGTTTTTCTGGTATCTTATTCAACAGCACTGCTGAACAATTAGCGTTCATAGTAACAGCCGAGAGTTCTTCCATTTTCTTTCTATTTGAAATTAGATCTTTCAAGAATTTAGCATATCTAGGCATTCCTGAAATCACATCAATGAAAGGAAGATTTACATTTATCTGTTTAAACATATCCAAGAATTTGGATTGCTCGGCTTCAAGTTTCTCTTTCTTCATTTTACTCGGGTAAGGAAGTGGTGGTTGGTATGGTTTAACATAAGGTTTAGCCTTAACTGTGTTATCTTCATTAACCTTTTCAACTACCGGTTCTTTTTCCTTATCTTGATCAGGTTGTGGTTCTTGTGGAGCAGGAATAGCTTCATCAGAAGTTACAGGTATTTCAGGTGGTTTAAGCGTTGTACCACTTCTGGTGGTAATGGCTTTAGCTGTTTCATTCCGGGGGTTAGCATTTGTATCACTAGGTATACTTCCCGGTTTTCTTTCACCTATTAACCTTGCTAGGTTACTTACTTCTTGTTCCAGATTTTGAATAGAAGCTTGTTGATTTCTAAATGCTTGAGCATTTTGTTCATTGGTTTGTTTTTGAGATGTGAAAAACTGCGTTTGAGTTTCAACTAGCTTCGTCATCATATCTTCTAAATTTGGCTTTTTATCATCGGTTTGTTGTGGTGGTTTGTTTTGAAAATTAGGTCTTTGCTGATTGTAAGTATTATTGGATACTTGTTGATTGCTAGGACCTTGTTGGTTGTTGTATGGAATATTTCTGTTATAATTATGGTTTTGATTGTAAATCTGTCTTGGCGGTTGATAATTATTCTGATAATTATTTCCAGGCCTTTGGTTTATGTATGAAATATTCTCTCTTTGTTCTATTGTTAATTCAATACTGAGATAATCTTTTGTCAAATGTGGTCCTCCACATTGCTCACAACTAATTCGTATTGAGTGAATATCCTTAGTCATCTTTTCCATTCGTCTCTCGACAGCATCTATCTTTGCGGAAATGGAATCTAAGTCATGGCTAGAATCGGCTCTAGCTGCTTTAGATGATCTAACGATATCTTTTTCTTGGTGCCACTCATGTGAGTGGGAAGCAGTGTTATCAATAATTTTGTAAGCATCAGTTTCGGTTTTCTTCATAATAGAACCACCAGCTGCTATATCTATGTCTTTCCTTGTAGTGATGTCGCATCCTTGGTAGAATATTTATACTATTTGACAGGTATCTAAACCATGTTGCGGACATCCTCTTAACAACTTTCCAAATCTTGTCCACACCTCATATAGAGTTTCATTTGGCTTCTGTGTGAACGTAACAATTTCTCCTTGAAGTCTTACGGCTTTAGATGCAGGAAAGAATTGTTTAAGAAATTTTTCAACTAAAACGTCCCATGTATCAATCGCCCCTTCAGGTAACGATTCCAACCAATCTTTGGCTTCTCCCTTTAAAGTCCAGGGAAATAACATGAGATATATCTGTTCATCCTCCACTTCTCTTATTTTAAATAGTGTGCAGATCCTATTAAGGGTACGTAGATGTTCATTTGGATCTTCCTTCGGCGCACCACTAAATTGGCATTGATTAGTCACCATGTGTAGAATTTGTCCTTTGATTTCATAATCTGGCTCATTAATGTCTGGATGAGTAATTGCGTGACCTTGGCCAGTGCGTTTAGCTCTCATTCGGTCTTCCATACTTAAAGGTTCCAGATTCTCCATAATTGAATTTGTTGAATCGGAATCACTAGAGGATTCTGATTTAATGGTTCGTTTCTCAACAATCTCTGTTTGAATGATTGGTGGTTCCGGAGGAAAATTTAATGGTTCAGGATCTACGAATCGTCCTTGAATATTCTCCGGATTCTCAATTGTGAGGTCGGGTTCAAAAAATGGATTATCGGAAATTTGAACTAGAGTACTTGGTCGACTGGATGACGATTCTAAAGAAAAATCAACGGCAGTAATATTTGCTAAATGTCTTGATCTAGTTACAGGTGGTGAACGTACAAAAGGTGGTGAACGTCTTGCTCAGTGCATTCACTGAATATCCTATTAGTTTTTAAAAGGAAAGAAAAATTATAATAAGTTATCCAATCAATAGACTTTTCTGATTGTGCCCACGTTTCGAATAGCCAAAAGATGCAGCAGAGGGGCAGGATTCGTTTGGTCTCAATATAATTGAGGACTGTTTGGCTCCAATAACCCGGTCCACGTACATATCCAACTATTACTACGAACCAGAAAATTTTGATGTCTATCAATTTAACCACTTAAAATAAATTTTCGTAATTTTAAGAAATTTAGATAAGAAGTAGAATAAAAATCTATATCCTAAAACTAGAATAGCGAGAAATAAGAAGAAAAAAAAAAGCGCGTCGGAAAAAGGTCGAAAAAGAAAAATGGTTGAAAAATAAAAGGTGACGGAAAAATAAAAGAAACTTATAACACTTAAAAACACTTGACTAACCTAACCTTATTACTACAACTAACTTAAAATTATAATCGCAAATTGAGATTACTAATTGGAATGATAATTGATACATAGGTAAAAGTCGTCTAAAAATATTAAAGCTTACAGGAAAAACTAAATCCCAAATGGAAATAACTTAAAAAGAAACTAAAACTTAAAAAGGCGTCGCAAAATTCTAAAGTACCTAAATCTTAGTCTAAACAAAAAGCACTTAAGGAATTCTACGGCAAAGCCTAAAAATCTAGAAGTAAAAATAACTATGGCAAAAACTAAGTTTAAAACTAAATATGAGCGAAAAATACAAATATTACGCTAAAACAATTAAAAAGGGACAAAATATAAAAATATACAAAAAGTTGTAAAAAGTACAATTTTTTAAAAAAATATATTATTTTTATATTAATTATTTATTAAAACTATTAATTTTACAATTTAATTTAACTAAAATATAAATTAAATAAAAAGTAAAACTAATTATAATATTAATAATTAATTCGGGTTAATAATAATAATTAATAATTACCCGTAATTAATGCTGAATTAGGGTTCTGTCGGTGTCAGAGTGTCTCCGCGAGTTGCGGTGCCCGAAGCAGAAAACTCCGCGAGTCGCGGGGTTTCAAAATTCAACTCAGGTACAGTTTTGAAATTTTACGCGTTTTTTATTTTATTTTATATTTTCTGTTTTATATTTTCTGTTTTATAATCTAAAATTTTTATATAATAAAAACTTATATTTTAAAAATTAGAATAAAAATAGAACTACTTTATAATTTTATAAATAAAAATCTTAAAACTAGATTTATATATATATATATATATTTTTATATGTTTTAAATAAAAACAAAATACTTAAATAAAACTTATATAAAAATAAAGAAACTTTATAAAACTTAAATATTTAACAAAAACTTAAAAATACTTATATTTTTGTTTTTCTTTTTATATTTTCGAATATTTAAAACGTATTTTTATAAAAACGAATTTTAATAAAAGTAACTAAAAATCTTTTTTTTTTTATATTAGCGTTGTGTTTCCGGCGTTTAAGAGTTCCCCGGCAGCGGCGCCAAAAATACTTGATAGTTATGCGAGGTGTATATAAAATAGCTATTAATTTTAGCAGGAAATACTATTAAATACGATACAATTTTACACAAGATATTTATTAATTTATAGAATGGATATACTTAAACCTTGCTACAACACTTATAGGCAGTGTACCTAATCGTACAGTAGTGTAGTTTTTAGTAAGTCCGGTTCGTTCCACAGGGAAAATCTTTAAACAAAGCTTAACGCTATATTAGTTTACTTTTGTAAAAATACAATATATATATATATATATATATATATATATATATATATATATATATATATATATATATATATATAAGTAATATTATTATTATAAAGGGGGGTTTTTACCATTTAATGACCGGTTTGTCGATTTTAAAACTTTAGTCGCAGTTAGAACCAAATGTAAAATAATAAATACAAGACTTAATTTAAAGCGTAAAGTAAATAACGATAATGAAATTGCGAATAAAAATGCGATAAAATAAACTTGCGATAATTAAAAAGTACGATAATTAAAAGTGCAATTAAATACAATAACAATAAAAATGCGATAATTAGAAGTGCAATTAAATATAAAATAAAGGAAATTAAATATGAAATAAAATAATTATGCTTATTTAAACTTCCGTAATCATGATGTTTGACGTGTTGATTTTAGTTTTATGCCCATGGGTTAATTGTCCTTTGTCCTGGATTATTTAATATGTCCGTCTAGTTTTTGTCCATAACAGTCCATCAGTCATAAATATAAAGTGCGAGTGTCCTCGTCAAATTATCCTTATACCCGAAGTTAAATATTCCAACTAATTGGGGACTTAAACTGTAACAAGATTTTAATACTTTGTTTAATAATTACACCAGGATGTCGACTGAGTGTAACCCAAGGTTTTAATATTTTGTTATCAATTATACCAAGTGTCCTTGTACATAATTTCACCCCTGTTTTAATTATTCTAGTGGCTATTAATCCATTCCCGTGTCCGGTTAAATGAACGATTATTCGTACATATAAATACCCCGCCCATCGTGTCCGATCGAGTGTATATGGTAATTTATAGGGACGCCCAATTGTAAATCTTTATATTAAAATTAACAAACTATCATTTAGTTAAACAAATATAAAGCCCATTAATAGCCCATAGTCTAATTTCTACAAGTGTCGTTCTTTTGTCCAAACCCCAATTATGGTACAAAGCCCAATTACCCAATTTTAGTAATTAGCCCAACATCATGATTACTTCGGATTAAATAAGCATAATAATAACTTAGCTACGAGACATTAAATTAAAAAGATTGAACATAACTTACAATGATTAAAAATAGCGTAGCGTTACACGGACAGAATTTCGACTTACACCCTTACAATATTCGCTAACATACCCTTATTATTAGGATTAAAATTAAAATTAAAATTAAAATTAAAATATAAATATAAATATTTACGTATAGATATAGAGAGGATGGATATATGAGTGTTTTTGCGATCAGAATTCGTTTGCTTTTATAGGGAGTTTCAGAATTTGGGGCTCCGCGACTCGCGGCCCTTTTTGCCTTCAAATTCCGCGAGTCACGGAGTTTGAAAATACAGCTCACCAACTTTGGAGTCTTTCTTGCCGACGGATTTTTATTATTTATATAATATATAAATAATTATAAGAAATATTTAAATATTATATTATATTTATGTGCATAGTTGACTTGTAATTTTTAGTCCGTTGCGTCGAGCGTTGAGAGTTGACTCATGTCCCGGTTCCGGATTTTCGAATGTCCTTGCGTACAATTTAATATCTTGTATTTTGCGTTTTGAATCTTGTACTCTTGTAATTTCGAGACGTTTCTTATCAATAATTGGAACCTCTTTAATTGTATTTTGTACTTTTGAGCTTTTTGGTCGTTTGCGTCTTCAATTCGTCGAATCTGTTGAAATGTCCCGTTCTTATTGATTAAAAACGTTCCATATTAATTGATTTCGTTGCGAGGTTTTGACCTCTATATGAGACGTTTTTCAAAGACTGCATTCATTTTTAAACAAACCATAACCTTTATTTCATCAATAAAGGTTGAAAAAGCTTTACGTAGATTATCAAATAATGATAATCTAAAATATCCTGTTTACACACGACCATTACATAATGGTTTACAATACAAATATGTTACAACAAAATAAGTTTCTTGAATGCAGTTTTTACACAATATCATACAAGCATGGACTCCAAATCTTGTCCTTATTTAAGTATGCGACAGCGGAAGCTCTTAATAATCACCTGAGAATAAACATGCTTAAAACGTCAACAAAAATGTTGGTGAGTTATAGGTTTAACCTATATATATCAAATCGTAACAATAGACCACAAGATTTCATATTTCAATACACATCCCATACATAGAGATAAAAATCATTCATATGGTGAACACCTGGTAACCGACAATAACAAGATGCATATATAAGAATATCCCCATCATTCCGGGACACCCTTCGGATATGATATAAATTTCGAAGTACTAAAGCATCCGGTACTTTGGATGGGGTTTGTTAGGCCCAATAGATCTATCTTTAGGATTCGCGTCAATTAGGGTGTCTGTTCCCTAATTCTTAGATTACCAGACTTAATAAAAAGGGGCATATTCGATTTCGATAATTCAACCATAGAATGTAGTTTCACGTACTTGTGTCTATTTTGTAAATCATTTATAAAACCTGCATGTATTCTCATCCCAAAAATATTAGATTTTAAAAGTGGGACTATAACTCACTTTCACAGATTTTTACTTCGTCGGGAAGTAAGACTTGGCCACTGGTTGATTCACGAACCTATAACAATATATACATATATATCAAAGTATGTTCAAAATATATTTACAACACTTTTAATATATTTTGATGTTTTAAGTTTATTAAGTCAGCTGTCCTCGTTAGTAACCTACAACTAGTTGTCCACAGTTAGATGTACAGAAATAAATCGATAAATATTATCTTGAATCAATCCACGACCCAGTGTATACGTATCTCAGTATTGATCACAACTCAAACTATATATATTTTGGAATCAACCTCAACCCTGTATAGCTAACTCCAACATTCACATATAGAGTGTCTATGGTTGTTCCGAAATATATATAGATGTGTCGACATGATAGGTCGAAACATTGTATACGTGTCTATGGTATCTCAAGATTACATAATATATAATACAAGTTGATTAAGTTATGATTGGAATAGATTTGTTACCAATTTTCACGTAGCTAAAATGAGAAAAATTATCCAATCTTGTTTTACCCATAACTTCTTCATTTTAAATCCGTTTTGAGTGAATCAAATTGCTATGGTTTCATATTGAACTCTATTTTATGAATCTAAACCAAAAAAGTATAGGTTTCTAGTCGGAAAAATAAGTTACAAGTCGTTTTTGTAAAGGTAGTCATTTCAGTCGAAAGAACGACGTCTAGATGACCATTTTAGAAAACATACTTCCACTTTGAGTTTAACCATAATTTTTGGATATAGTTTCATGTTCATAATAAAAATCATTTTCTCAGAATAACAACTTTTAAATCAAATTTTATCATAGTTTTTAATTAACTAACCCAAAACAGCCCGCGGTGTTACTACGACGGCGTAAATCCGGTTTTACGGTGTTTTTCGTGTTTCCAGGTTTTAAATCATTAAGTTAACATATCATATAGATATAGAACATGTGTTTAGTTGATTTTAAAAGTCAAGTTAGAAGGATTAACTTTTGTTTGCGAACAAGTTTAGAATTAACTAAACTATGTTCTAGTGATTACAAGTTTAAACCTTCGAATAAGATAGCTTTATATGTATGAATCGAATGATGTTATGAACATCATTACTACCTTAAGTTCCTTGGATGAACCTACTGGAAAAGAGAAAAATGGATCTAGCTTCAATGGATCCTTGGATGGCTCAAAGTTCTTGAATCAAAATCATGACACGAAAACAAGTTCAAGTAAGATCATCACTTGAAATAAGATTGTTATAGTTATAGAAATTGAACCAAAGTTTGAATATGATTATTACCTTGTATTAGAATGATAACCTACTGTAAGAAACAAAGATTTCTTGAGGTTGGATGATCACCTTACAAGATTGGAAGTGAGCTAGCAAACTTGAAAGTATTCTTGATTTTATGAAACTAGAACTTTTGGAATTTATGAAGAACACTTAGAACTTGAAGATAGAACTTGAGAGAGTTCAATTAGATGAAGAAAATTGAAGAATGAAAGTGTTTGTAGGTGTTTTTGGTCGTTGGTGTATGGATTAGATATAAAGGATATGTAATTTTGTTTTCATGTAAATAAGTCATGAATGATTACTCATATTTTTGTAATCTTATGAGATATTTCATGCTAGTTGCCAAATGATGGTTCCCACATGTGTTAGGTGACTCACATGGGCTGCTAAGAGCTGATCATTGGAGTGTATATACCAATAGTACATACATCTAAAAGCTGTGTATTGTACGAGTACGAATACGGGTGCATACGAGTAGAATTGTTGATGAAACTGAACGAGAATGTAATTGTAAGCATTTTTGTTAAGTAGAAGTATTTTGATAAGTGTATTGAAGTCTTTCAAAAGTGTATAAATACATATTAAAACACTACATGTATATACATTTTAACTGAGTCGTTAAGTCATCGTTAGTCGTTACATGTAAGTGTTGTTTTGAAACCTTTAGGTTAACGATCTTGTTAAATGTTGTTAACCCAATGTTTATAATATCAAAAGAGATTTTAAATTATTATATTATCATGATATTATGATGTACGAATATCTCTTAATATGATATATATACATTAAATGTCGTTACAACGATAAACGTTACATATATGTCTCGTTTCAAAATCATTAAGTTAGTAGTCTTGTTTTTACATATGTAGTTCATTGTTAATATAATTAATGATATGTTTACTTATCATAATATCATGTTAACTATATATATAACCATATATATGTCATCATATAGTTTTTTTTTTACAAGTTTTAACGTTCGTGAATCACCGGTCAACTTGGGTGGTCAATTGTCTATATGAAACCTATTTCAATTAATCAAGTCTTAACAAGTTTGATTGCTTAACATGTTGGAAACATTTAATCATGTAAACATCAATCTCAATTAATATATATAAACATGGAAAAGTTCGGGTCACTACAGTACCTACCCGTTAAATAAATTTCGTCCCGAAATTTTAAGCTGTTGAAGGTGTTGACGAATCTTCTGGAAATAGATGCGGGTATTTCTTCTTCATCTGATCTTCACGCTCCCAGGTGAACTCGGGTCCTCTACGAGCATTCCATCGAACCTTAACAATTGGTATCTTGTTTTGCTTAAGTCTTTTAACCTCACGATCCATTATTTCGACGGGTTCTTCGATGAATTGGAGTTTTTCGTTGATTTGGATTTCATCTAACGGAATAGTGAGATCTTCTTTAGCAAAACATTTCTTCAAATTCGAGACGTGGAAAGTGTTATGTACAGCCGCGAGTTGTTGAGGTAACTCAAGTCGGTAAGCTACTGGTCCGACACGATCAATAATCTTGAATGGTCCAATATACCTTGGATTTAATTTCCCTCGTTTACCAAATCGAACAACGCCTTTCCAAGGTGAAACTTTAAGCATGACCATCTCTCCAATTTCAAATTCTATATCTTTTCTTTTAATGTCAGCGTAGCTCTTTTGTCGACTTTGGGCGGTTTTCAACCGTTGTTGAATTTGGATGATCTTCTCGGTAGTTTCTTGTATAATCTCCGGACCCGTAATCTGTCTATCCCCCACCTCACTCCAACAAATCGGAGACCTGCACTTTCTACCATAAAGTGCTTCAAACGGCGCCATCTCAATGCTTGAATGGTAGCTGTTGTTGTAGGAAAATTCTGCTAACGGTAGATGTCGATCCCAACTGTTTCCGAAATCAATAACACATGCTCGTAGCATGTCTTCAAGCGTTTGTATCGTCCTTTCGCTCTGCCCATCAGTTTGTGGATGATAGGCAGTACTCATGTTTAGACGAGTTCCTAATGCTTGCTGTAATGTCTGCCAGAATCTTGAAATAAATCTGCCATCCCTATCAGAGATAATAGAGATTGGTATTCCATGTCTGGAGACGACTTCCTTCAAATACAGTCGTGCTAACTTCTCCATCTTGTCATCTTCTCTTATTGGTAGGAAGTGTGCTGATTTGGTGAGACGATCAACTATTACCCAAATAGTATCAAAACCACTTGCAGTCCTTGGCAATTTAGTGATGAAATCCATGGTAATGTTTTCCCATTTCCATTCTGGGATTTCGGGTTGTTGAAGTAGACCTGATGGTTTCTGATGCTCAGCTTTGACCTTAGAACACGTCAAACATTCTCCTACGTATTTAGCAACATCGGCTTTCATACCCGGCCACCAAAAATGTTTCTTGAGATCCTTGTACATCTTCCCCGTTCCAGGATGTATTGAGTATCTGGTTTTATGAGCTTCTCTAAGTACCATTTCTCTCATATCTCCAAATTTTGGTACCCAAATCCTTTCAGCCCTATACCGGGTTCCGTCTTCCCGAATATTAAGATGCTTCTCCGATCCTTTGGGTATTTCATCCTTTAAATTTCCCTCTTTTAAAACTCCTTGTTGCGCCTCCTTTATTTGAGTAGTAATGTTATTATGAATCATTATATTCATAGATTTTACTCGAATGGGTTCTCTATCCTTCCTGCTCAAGGCATCGGCTACCACATTTGCCTTCCCCGGGTGGTAACGAATCTCAAAATCGTAATCATTCAATAATTCAATCCACCTACGCTGCCTCATATTCAGTTGTTTCTGATTAAATATGTGTTGAAGACTTTTGTGGTCGGTATATATAATACTTTTGACCCCATATAAGTAGTGCCTCCAAGTCTTTAATGCAAAAACAACCGCGCCTAATTCCAAATCATGCGTTGTATAATTTTGTTCGTGAATCTTCAATTGTCTAGACGCATAAGCAATCACCTTCGTTCGTTGCATTAATACACAACCGAGACCTTGCTTTGATGCGTCACAATAAATCACAAAATCATCATTCCCTTCAGGCAATGACAATATAGGTGCCGTAGTTAGCTTTTTCTTCAATAACTGAAACGCTTTCTCTTGTTCATCATTCCATTCAAATTTCTTCCCTTTATGCGTTAATGCAGTCAAGGGTTTTGCTATTCTGGAAAAGTCTTGGATGAACCTTCTGTAGTAACCAGCTAGTCCTAAAAACTGGCGTATGTGTTTCGGAGTTTTCGGGGTTTCCCACTTTTCAACAGTTTCTATCTTTGCCGGATCCACCTTAATACCTTCTTTGTTCACTATGTGACCGAGGAATTGAACTTCTTCCAACCAAAATGCACACTTTGAAAACTTAGCGTACAATTCTTCCTTCCTCAATACTTCTAACACCTTTCTCAAATGTTCACCGTGTTCTTGGTCATTCTTTGAGTAAATAAGTATGTCATCAATGAAAACAATGACAAACTTGTCAAGGTATGGTCCACACACTCGGTTCATAAGGTCCATGAACACAGCTGGTGCATTAGTTAAACCAAACGGCATGACCATAAACTCGTAATGACCGTAACGTGTTCTGAAAGCAGTCTTTGGAATATCATCTTCTTTCACCCGCATTTGATGATACCCGGAACGTAAGTCAATCTTTGAATAAACAGACGAGCCTTGTAGTTGATCAAATAAGTCATCGATTCTCGGTAGTGGGTAGCGGTTCTTGATGGTAAGTTTGTTCAACTCTCGGTAGTCGATACACAACCTGAATGTACCATCTTTCTTCTTGACAAACAAAACAGGAGCTCCCCACGGTGATGTGCTTGGTCGAATGAAACCACGCTCTAAAAGTTCTTGTAATTGGCTTTGCAGTTATTTCATCTCGCTGGGTGCGAGTCTGTAAGGAGCACGAGCTATTGGTGCAGCTCCTGGTACAAGATCTATTTGAAATTCAACGGATCGATGTGGGGGTAATCCCGGTAATTCTTTCGGAAATACATCGGGAAATTCTTTTGCAATGTGAACATCATTGATGCTCTTTTCTTCAGTTTGTACTTTCTCGACGTGTGCTAGAACAGCATAGCAACCTTTTCTTATTAGTTTTTGTGCCTTCAAATTACTAATAAGATGTAGCTTCGTGTTGCCCTTTTCTCCGTACACCATTAAGGGTTTTCCTTTTTCTCGTATAATGCGAATTGCATTTTTGTAACAAACGATCTCCGCTTTCACTTCTTTCAACCAGTCCATACCGATTATCACATCAAAACTCCCTAACTCTACTGGTATCAAATCAATCTTAAATGTTTCGCTAACCAGTTTAATTTCTCGATTCCGACATATATTATCTGCTGAAATTAATTTACCATTTGCTAATTCGAGTAAAAATTTACTATCCAAAGGCGTCAATGGACAACTTAATTTAGCACAAAAATCTCTACTCATATAGCTTCTATCCGCACCCGAATCAAATAAAACGTAAGCAGATTTATTGTCAATAAGAAACGTACCCGTAACAAGCTCCGGGTCTTCCTGTGCCTCTACCGCATTAATATTGAAAACTCTTCCACGGCCTTGTCCATTCGTGTTCTCCTGGTTCGGGCAATTTCTAATAATGTGGCCTGGTTTTCCACATTTATAACAAACTACATTGGCATAACTTGCTCCGACACTACTTGCTCCGCCATTACTCGTTCCGACACCATTTATTCCTTTCGTTCTATTAACCCCTGGTCCGTAGACCTCACACTTCGCCGCGCTATGACCATTTCTTTTACACTTGTTGCAAAATTTGGTGCAGAACCCCGAGTGATTCTTTTCACACCTTTGGCATAGTTGCTTCTGATTGTTGTTGTTGTTGCGGTTATTATTATTGTTGGGATGATTGTTGTAGTTGCTGTTGTTGTTGTTGTTGTTGTTGTTGGGCCGTTTGTTGTAGTTGCGATTGATGTTGCGATTGTTGGGATAATTGTTGCGATTATTGTTGTAATTGTTGTTGTTGTTGTATTGGTGATTCTTATCACCGTTTTCCTCCCACTTTCTTTTGACTTGCTTCACATTGGCCTCTTCAGCAGTCTGTTCTTTAATTCTCTCTTCAATCTGGTTCACTAGTTTGTGAGCCATTCTACATGCCTGTTGTATGGAGGCGGGCTCGTGTGAACTTATATCTTCTTGGATTCTTTCCGGTAATCCTTTCACAAACGCGTCGATCTTCTCTTCCTCATCTTCGAATGATCCCGGACACAATAGGCACAATTCTGTGAATCGTCTTTCGTACGTGGTAATATCAAATCCTTGGGTTCGTAACCCTCTAAGTTCTGTCTTGAGCTTATTGACCTCGGTTCTGGGACGGTACTTCTCGTTCATCAAGTGCTTGAATGCTGACCACGGTAGTGCGTACGCATCATCTTGTCCCACTTGCTCTAGATAGGTATTCCACCATGTTAACGCAGAACCTGTGAAGGTATGCGTAGCGTACTTCACTTTGTCCTCTTCAGTACACTTACTTATGGCAAACACCGATTCAACCTTCTCGGTCCACCGTTTCAATCCGATCGGTCCTTCGGTTCCATCAAATTCCAAAGGTTTGCAGGTAGTGAATTCTTTGTAGGTGCATCCTACACGATTTCCTGTACTGCTAGATCCAAGGTTATTGTTGGTATGTAGCGCAGCCTGTACTGCGGCTATGTTTGAAGCTAGAAAAGTACGGAATTCCTCTTCATTCATATTCACGGTGTGTCGAGTAGTCGGTGCCATTTCCTTCAAAATAGTTAAATGGAACAAGTTAATCATACAGAATATTAAGAGTAGTTAATAGTATTTCGTAGCATAATATGAACTCATTTATAAAAGCTTTTTCTTCATATTAGCGTTTTATAAGTTTAAATTCGGGTAGTACCTACCCGTTAAGTTCATATTTAGTAGCTAATATACAATTCAACTACTACAATTCTATATGAAAAACTGATTATAATAATATTTCGCGTTCAAACTTTTATACAATATTTTACAAACTTACAATACCGCTTATTTTACATAAAGCATGAAATATAGCACACAATAACTTTGATACAAGATAGTTGTGAAGACAATTCTAGCTAGTACACAAGTCGTTCAGCAAAGGCAATAAAGACACGTAATTCATACGTCCAGAAACAAGTCATGCATTCTGGTTTTACTAGGACTACTTCCCATCCTTGGTCTTGTGCAACATAACCGTTATGGCCATTGATAAGACAGCGTGTTGTAACGTCATCAAAGGGACGAGGGTTACGTAATGTCCAACAGTCCCGTAATAATCTAAAAACCTCATTTCTTACCCCAATTACCGACTCCGTCACTTGTGGAAACGTTTTGTTTAATAGTTGTAGCCCGATGTTCTTGTTCTCACTTTGGTGAGAAGCGAACATTACTAATCCGTAAGCATAACATGCTTCTTTATGTTGCATGTTATCCGCTTTTTCTAAATCACGAAGTCCAATATTCGGATATATTGAGTCAAAATAATTTCTTAACCCGTTGCGTAAAATAGCATTTGGGTTCCCCGCAATATATGCGTCAAAGTAAACACACCGTAACTTATGGGTTTCCCAATGTGATATCCCCCATCTTTCAAACGAAAGTCTCTTATAAACCAAGACATTCTTGGAACGTTCTTCGAATGTCTTACAAACTGATCTCGCCTTAAATAGTTGTGCCGAAGAATTCTGGCCGACTCTAGACAAGATTTCATCAATCATGTCTCCGGGTAGGTCTCTTAAAATATTGGGTTGTCTATCCATTTTGTGTTTTTAAACTGTAAAATAGACAAGAGTTAGATTCATAAAAAAAATACTTATTAATACAAGCAATTTTTACATATATCATAAAGCATAAGAACACTATATTCCATATATTACACCACACGAATACAACTATCTTATTCCGACTCGCTCGTTTCTTCTTCTTCGGTTTTGGTTCGTTTTGCCAAGTTTCTAGGGATATATGATGTTCCCCTAATACGAGCCGTCATTGTCCACATTGGTTTAGAAAAACCTGGTGGTTTAGAGGTTCCCGGGTCATTGTTACAACTTAAGGACTTCGGGGGTTGACGATACATATAAAGTTCATCGGGGTTGGAATTAGATTTCTCTATTTTTATGCCCTTTCCCTTATTATTTTCTTTTGCCTTTTTAAATTCAGTTGGGGTAATTTCTATAACATCAACGGAATTCTCGTCGGAATCCGATTCATCGGAGAATTGGTAATCCTCCCAATATTTTGCTTCCTTGGCGGAAACACCATTGACCATAATTAACTTTGGTCGGTTGGTTGAGGATTTTCTTTTACTTAACCGTTTTATTATTTCCCCCACCGGTTCTATTTCTTCATCCGGTTCCGATTCTTCTTCCGGTTCCGATTCTTCTTCCGGTTCCGACTCTTCTTCCGGTTCCTCTTCGGGAACTTGTGAATCAGTCCACAAATCATTCCAATTTACATTTGACTCTTCATTATTATTAGGTGAGTCAATGGGACTTGTTCTAGAGGTAGACATCTATCACATAATATCAAACACGTTAAGAGATTAATATATCACATAATATTCATATGTTAAAAATATATAGTTTCCAACAAAAATGTTAAGCAATCATTTTTAAAGAAAACACGGTCGAAGTCCAGACTCACTAATGCATCCTAACAAACTCGATAAGACACACTAATGCAAATTTTCTGGTTCTCTAAGACCAACGCTCGGATACCAACTGAAATGTCCCGTTCTTATTGATTAAAAACGTTCCATATTAATTGATTTCGTTGCGAGGTTTTGACCTCTATATGAGACGTTTTTCAAAGACTGCATTCATTTTTAAACAAACCATAACCTTTATTTCATCAATAAAGGTTGAAAAAGCTTTACGTAGATTATCAAATAATGATAATCTAAAATATCCTGTTTACACACGACCATTACATAATGGTTTACAATACAAATATGTTACAACAAAATAAGTTTCTTGAATGCAGTTTTTACACAATATCATACAAGCATGGACTCCAAATCTTGTCCTTATTTAAGTATGCGACAGCGGAAGCTCTTAATAATCACCTGAGAATAAACATGCTTAAAACGTCAACAAAAATGTTGGTGAGTTATAGGTTTAACCTATATATATCAAATCGTAACAATAGACCACAAGATTTCATATTTCAATACACATCCCATACATAGAGATAAAAATCATTCATATGGTGAACACCTGGTAACCGACAATAACAAGATGCATATATAAGAATATCCCCATCATTCCGGGACACCCTTCGGATATGATATAAATTTCGAAGTACTAAAGCATCCGGTACTTTGGATGGGGTTTGTTAGGCCCAATAGATCTATCTTTAGGATTCGCGTCAATTAGGGTGTCTGTTCCCTAATTCTTAGATTACCAGACTTAATAAAAAGGGGCATATTCGATTTCGATAATTCAACCATAGAATGTAGTTTCACGTACTTGTGTCTATTTTGTAAATCATTTATAAAACCTGCATGTATTCTCATCCCAAAAATATTAGATTTTAAAAGTGGGACTATAACTCACTTTCACAGATTTTTACTTCGTCGGGAAGTAAGACTTGGCCACTGGTTGATTCACGAACCTATAACAATATATACATATATATCAAAGTATGTTCAAAATATATTTACAACACTTTTAATATATTTTGATGTTTTAAGTTTATTAAGTCAGCTGTCCTCGTTAGTAACCTACAACTAGTTGTCCACAGTTAGATGTACAGAAATAAATCGATAAATATTATCTTGAATCAATCCACGACCCAGTGTATACGTATCTCAGTATTGATCACAACTCAAACTATATATATTTTGGAATCAACCTCAACCCTGTATAGCTAACTCCAACATTCACATATAGAGTGTCTATGGTTGTTCCGAAATATATATAGATGTGTCGACATGATAGGTCGAAACATTGTATACGTGTCTATGGTATCTCAAGATTACATAATATATAATACAAGTTGATTAAGTTATGATTGGAATAGATTTGTTACCAATTTTCACGTAGCTAAAATGAGAAAAATTATCCAATCTTGTTTTACCCATAACTTCTTCATTTTAAATCCGTTTTGAGTGAATCAAATTGCTATGGTTTCATATTGAACTCTATTTTATGAATCTAAACCAAAAAAGTATAGGTTTCTAGTCGGAAAAATAAGTTACAAGTCGTTTTTGTAAAGGTAGTCATTTCAGTCGAAAGAACGACGTCTAGATGACCATTTTAGAAAACATACTTCCACTTTGAGTTTAACCATAATTTTTGGATATAGTTTCATGTTCATAATAAAAATCATTTTCTCAGAATAACAACTTTTAAATCAAATTTTATCATAGTTTTTAATTAACTAACCCAAAACAGCCCGCGGTGTTACTACGACGGCGTAAATCCGGTTTTACGGTGTTTTTCGTGTTTCCAGGTTTTAAATCATTAAGTTAGCATATCATATAGATATAGAACATGTGTTTAGTTGATTTTAAAAGTCAAGTTAGAAGGATTAACTTTTGTTTGCGAACAAGTTTAGAATTAACTAAACTATGTTCTAGTGATTACAAGTTTAAACCTTCGAATAAGATAGCTTTATATGTATGAATCGAATGATGTTATGAACATCATTACTACCTTAAGTTCCTTGGATGAACCTACTGGAAAAGAGAAAAATGGATCTAGCTTCAATGGATCCTTGGATGGCTCAAAGTTCTTGAAGCAAAATCATGACACGAAAACAAGTTCAAGTAAGATCATCACTTGAAATAAGATTGTTATAGTTATAGAAATTGAACCAAAGTTTGAATATGATTATTACCTTGTATTAGAATGATAACCTACTGTAAGAAACAAAGATTTCTTGAGGTTGGATGATCACCTTACAAGATTGGAAGTGAGCTAGCAAACTTGAAAGTATTCTTGATTTTATGAAACTAGAACTTTTGGAATTTATGAAGAACACTTAGAACTTGAAGATAGAACTTGAGAGAGTTCAATTAGATGAAGAAAATTGAAGAATGAAAGTGTTTGTAGGTGTTTTTGGTCGTTGGTGTATGGATTAGATATAAAGGATATGTAATTTTGTTTTCATGTAAATAAGTCATGAATGATTACTCATATTTTTGTAATCTTATGAGATATTTCATGCTAGTTGCCAAATGATGGTCCCCACATGTGTTAGGTGACTCACATGGGCTGCTAAGAGCTGATCATTGGAGTGTATATACCAATAGTACATACATCTAAAAGCTGTGTATTGTACGAGTACGAATACGGGTGCATACGAGTAGAATTGTTGATGAAACTGAACGAGAATGTAATTGTAAGCATTTTTGTTAAGTAGAAGTATTTTGATAAGTGTATTGAAGTCTTTCAAAAGTGTATAAATACATATTAAAACACTACATGTATATACATTTTAACTGAGTCGTTAAGTCATCGTTAGTCGTTACATGTAAGTGTTGTTTTGAAACCTTTAGGTTAACGATCTTGTTAAATGTTGTTAACCCAATGTTTATAATATCAAAAGAGATTTTAAATTATTATATTATCATGATATTATGATGTACGAATATCTCTTAATATGATATATATACATTAAATGTCGTTACAACGATAAACGTTACATATATGTCTCGTTTCAAAATCATTAAGTTAGTAGTCTTGTTTTTACATATGTAGTTCATTGTTAATATAATTAATGATATGTTTACTTATCATAATATCATGTTAACTATATATATAACCATATATATGTCATCATATAGTTTTTTTTTTACAAGTTTTAACGTTCGTGAATCACCGGTCAACTTGGGTGGTCAATTGTCTATATGAAACCTATTTCAATTAATCAAGTCTTAACAAGTTTGATTGCTTAACATGTTGGAAACATTTAATCATGTAAACATCAATCTCAATTAATATATATAAACATGGAAAAGTTCGGGTCACTACATCTGTCTTTTGTCTTCACCTTTTATTATTTAAAAGAATATCACTTGTAAATAGAACAATTGCAACTAAAATCTTGTCTTTCTTGAGGAATAATGCTATGAAATATATGTTCGTTTTTAGCATTATCAATAACCCTTGTGCAAGTCCAAGACATGTAGCACAACTTCACTTAAGAGTTGTAAGTGTTTTGATGAACCAAAGTTACATCAAAGTCTTAGATCTAACACATACATGTACTTTAAAACTAATAATAAGTTACAAACTTGAAAGTAAACTAACTAATCAAGATCTTAAGATGTAGAACATAGTTCTTAGTTAGATCTTGAAGATCCAAGACTCAAAAGTCTAGATCAAGCATAAGTATACAAAGTTATATTTAAAGAAAACTTATTTACATGTTCTTGAACTTTTAAGTTAACTTTAAGTTCCAAGAGATATGAGATCAACACTAACTTGTAGTACTTGACCAACAACAACCAAAATCATAAAATTAAAGTGCAAGTAAAACTAAATAAACAAGTAATTTGTTCATGGTTTGTTCATACTTTTAAAGATTCAACCAAGGTTTGATCTTTAAGTAAAGTAAACTTTAAAGTTTACTTCATGAACTTCAAGTATGATTTACAACACATGAACCTTAAATCTTTTAAAATTAACAAGTGTAGAACATAACTAGAAAGTTTATGTTCTTGTTGTTCTTGTTATAACAAGATAAAATGAAGAATAAACTAGAGAGTTGATTCTTGTAACTAGTAAAGAACAACTAACAACAAGTAAGTAACTATTAATCAAAAAAAACAAGTAACAACAAACAACAAGGAATGATGATGATATGGGTGCTTGGTCACGGTTTTAATGAGAAAAGAAGAAGAGAAAACAAGGCTTGTTACTTACAAACTTGAGAGAAAAAGAGAGTAAAAGTTGAGAGGAAAATGAGAAGTAATTTGTGTGTGTGAGAAAGTGAATGAACTAGTGAAAGAGTAGTAAGGAAAAATTGAAAACAAAACCCCTCCTTTACTACCCAAAGTGACGGTTTTCAAGGAATAAGGGGGAAGGGGAGTGACCACAAGTTTAAGCATGTAAAAGCCTTCAAAAGTTGGATAAAAGATGTGCTTGCATGGGGATTATGGTAACTAGATTCCTTTAAGTGACTTAATCCATTTAGTTAAATCCTAAGGTAATACTTACAAGTCTTATGGGCTAATAAGTCCATTTAAGAAATAGGATGGGCTCTTTAAGTCCATGTACAAATATAAAGCCCAAGTTCCAAGTTTGTGGTAATTTGATCCAACAAAGCCCAAGTAATTAACTAATAACCATAGTTAATTAATATGATTAATAAAACTTAATCATGAATGTAAATAATATCTAAAAATATTATTCGTGAAAGTTTCGTGTGTCACAAAGACGTTTCGAGTATTCAAAATCAAGTATGGTAACAAGTAAATGTATATAAACAATACATTCATTAAATCATAAGTATTAATAATAATTATTAATAAATAAACGTTGGAAAATCCAGAGTCGTTACAGCGGCCTTTTCCCTCTTTGAACTCCGCAAGTCGCGGAGTTCGATTTTACAGCTCACACCATTTTGGAGCCTTTCTTGCCGACGGATTATTATATAAATATAATATATATATAATTTATATAATTAATTATATATTATATTATACTTATATACATAGTTAACTTGTAATTTTTAGTCCGTTGCGTCGAGCGTTGAGAGTTGACTCTGGTCCCTGTTCCGGATTTTCGAACGTCTTTGTGAATAATTTAATATCTTGTACTTTGCGTTTTGAATCTTGTACTCTTGTAATTTCGAGACGTTTCTTATCAATAATTGGAACCTCTTTGATTGTATTTTGTACTTTTGAGCTTTTTGGTCGTTTGCGTCTTCAATTCGTCGAATCTGTCTTTTGTCTTCACCTTTTATTATTTTAAACGAATATTACTTGTAAATAGAACAATTGCAACTAAAAGCTTGTCTTTCTTGAGGAATAATGCTATGAAATATATGTTCGTTTTTAGCATTATCAAATATTCCTACACTTGAGCGTTGCTTGTCCTCAAGCAATATAGTCTTGAAATACTAGAATCACTTATTTATTCTTCACACTTTGTACATCAGTGATTTCTATACGGCGGTATAAACAATGGTAGTAATGATATGGTTTACAGTCCTACATGACTATAAAATTTAGATCCTTTAAGGAAATTGGATCTTTATGAAAACATTTGATCTTTTGAAAATTTTAATCTAGCTTTTACCCTAGATAAGTTTTCCGGAATAACCCTTCACCGGTGTTTGCAAAATATTTTTGTGGGTTTGGTGGGTTTCAGATTTGAAAATTTTAGCTCAAAACTTGCGGTTTTGTGTCACCCACTTGCTAACCTTGTATTAGGAAAGCAACACATCCAGTATACTTGCTCCGTATATTACCTTTCGATAAACTACCGTCCGGTTGTAAATGAAAGCGTTGAACAAGCAACTGTTAAGGCAATGTCCCCTGACATGCTTTTAATTATGGTCTATAACGTGTCGGACGCAATTACTATCCTTTGTAGGAGCAATAGTAAAGCTCACTCTTATAATTTTTTGGTCTGGCACAAGGTCCTGTCTTTGACCATGCTATGCAACCACCGTTCTTACGGTTGACACCCGATTTGGTTCAGGTGACCTAATGAATTCCAGATGAATTCCTAGGATTTTACGTTCAATGGTAATGAACACATTGAAAATGGGTTTTCAGAAAACAAATCGGTTTGTAATTTTTGATCAAAATATTTTCTCGTTCAAGCTCGAGTTTAGATATCATTGAATTCCATGAGTTTGAATTCTCAATCTTTAAGGTCAATCTCAAGGATTGAGTAATATCAGTCTTAAAAGCTGATTTTTAATCTTTAAGGAGATTATCCTTTCTGGAGATCTGATTCATTAATCTTATCAAGCTAATTTGCACGGTGTTCCCCCCATTGTACAAGATAAATCCTTCTCATGGCTAGGATAAATCTGACCACTTGGCGACCCTGTTTTATGCTGAGGTCCGTGGATTTCCTGTTGATTTTAGAAATGACTTTTCTAGATTTTTCGTCAACCTACAGCTGGTCTGAACGACAACTTCCTGACCTAAATCAAGAAGCGCGTTTCTTTTTCGGAAGACTTTACTTCCTTTTAATTATGGAATTGATTCATCGTGTAGATCCATCTCTTCTTTTCTTTCATCGGGTAAAACAGTTTAGTTTAGTCCAAAGCAAAAGTATTTTCAGTTATTTGTTACAGAAATATGTGACATATGTTTAAAATATCTTGGTAAATTTTCTCACACTTGGCTTTTATTTTCCTATTTATTGTCCTCTATTTCATTTTAAATGAATTTTAACATTTTGGTTTGTTTCTCAATTTATGTCCTTTCCGAGGTAACAATAATTTCGGTGTTAAAACCTAGTTTTATCATTCATAAATATGTATAAACATGATTTTGAGTTCATTTAATTGAAAATTTTGAAAAATTTTACTAGAATTGGGTAGTCAGTATATAAGACTAGGGCTGTTCTTTATTATCAGAGAGCACTAGATTCTAATACAACTACTGCTTTACTAGTATTTTTAATGGTAACCAAGTGTTTAAGATAAAAATCTGAAAGAATTTAACCCCTTCCCACACTTAAGATCTTGCAATGCCCTCATTTGCAAGAAATCAGTAACAATTTAAATTATTGAGGGTGATTAGCGTAGAAAAATGATTAAATTTTACCAAAGTTTCCAAACATATTGGCGTTTATTTTCTGAATGATAAATGGTGCATATCATTTGTTCATTCCGTCTTGTTGTTATTTCACATATATTTTGCATCTTGTCGTCAAAATTAGTTGCTTTTGCTGAACTTAATGTCAGTCTTTGAAAATGCGTTGTTTTTCCCTGTTGTGTACATAAGATAAACTGCAAACATATATACATATTTTTGAAGTTTGGTATATTACCCCACATTCAAAAATTATTAAAATCTAATAATAAAAGTTAGAAAATTATAAAAACTATTACAATATTAACATAAGTATTAAATGTATCAACATTACAAATAATAAAATAAATAAAACTAAGTAGACTAGGGATGATACTGATACCAGTAGGGGTTCCATGCATAACCGTATGTGTTATAGAATGCTTCGGCTGGGTTATACGTAGGATACGGTGGTTGGATCTCTATAGACCAGGGAGGAAATACGGGCGATGGAGTAGGAATATAGTTTCTACCTATTTGTTGGCAATAAGCTATGATTTGGTTTTGATGAACTTGCCAATCTTCAAATGCTCGATGTCTAGCATTTTCGTACTCTTGTGAAGCTATAAACCTTTGCATTTCTGTCATTTCATTTCCCCCTCCCACATTACCTGGCTGTTGGTTTCTCTCAACCTGTGGATGTCTACCATTATATCGTACTGCGGCGTTATTTCGCCTCTTCAAAACTTTAGCACCATGGTATACATTTAAACCAATTGTATCTTGGGGTTCTGGTTCTTCGATTAGTAATCCCCCCGACTTATATCCACACCGAGATATTCAGCAATCAAAGTAATAAATATACCACCTCCTATTATACTGTGCGGTCTCATCCCTCTAACCATAGCTGATAAATAATAACCCACACAATACGGTATACTTACAGCGCTTTGTGGGTCTCGAATACACATATGGTAAAACAAATCCTGTTCATTTACCTTTTCCTTATTCTTACCTCTTTGTGTAATCGAATTAGCTAAAAACCTATGAATTACTCTTAACTCTGCTCTATCTATATCCAAATAAGAGTAATTTCCCCCTTTAAATCGGTGATGGCTAGTCATTTGACTCCATACACCATGTGTATCAAAATTTTCATCAATCTTTCTACCATTTAATATCAACCCTCTACAATCGGCAGATGCTAACTCCTCAGGCGTATATATACGTAAGGCCTGAGCCATGTCTAGTAAAGACATGTGGCGCATCGAACTTCCTAACAAAAATTTAATAAAAGATCGATCGGTTAAACTAACTACCCGATCATTTATTTCTATACTACACAATAATTCTTCACACCATACTTTATATACAGGTCTACATATGCTGAATAATCGTACCCAATCGTTAAAAGTAGAATTACCATACCTCTGTGTAAGTAATTCTCTAATTGGCCCGGCTAATTCTACAGCTTCTAACGGTGCCCATTCTATTACCCTAGGTACTTCAACAGCTTTAGAATGAAGAGTATGCAAACCCCTTTGGTATTTTGGATAATCTATCCAACGTCTGTCAAATCTCAAGTTCGGGTGCAACTCTTCCAAGTGCATATCTGAAAATGTCATGACTGGATGAGGTATATCTTGTTTGTAGTAGTCATCCACCTCCTGTTGTTCCGCATTTTCAGCAGGAGCATTGCGAGCTTGGGATGAAGATTCACCCCTTTCAGTCAGCAAAACACATCAAACACAATTTTTGTGCATCCAAATATGCATTAGTGTCAGCAAAATCATCAATCAAAATAATTACAATGACATGATCAATTTATATCAAACTTAAGCTCATTTTCATATTTTCATCAAATCTACACTTTTTCAAATAAGCATATACGAAAATGTTCGCCAAGTTCATAAGCATTCAACTTAAATAACATGTCAAAATAATCATTACTAGCAATTAAACAAATTTCAAATGGCATTATCTCTTAAAAATCAAGTTCATGAATTTTAGACTTGAAAAAGTCCACTTTAATTCTCAAAATCATGTTTAGGCTCAAAGTTTGTATCATTTAACTACCTAAACATGTTACACTACTTAATTTAGCAACAATTCATGACAAAAATCGGCCATAACCTGTTTATATCAAAAAGCCCCAAATTGCTCAAGAACACAAAACCTAGATTACTCAAAATTTGAAGTTTAAGGCTTCTAATCATGTTAAATAGCATCAATCTAGGTTATACAAGCATAATACATAAGCAATTTAAGCATAATTACACTAAAAAGTATCAAAATCGAATTGGGTAAAAAATTGCTCAAGAACACTAATTTTCGGATTAAATGGTGTTTAGGTGTAGAAATTTACCGTTTTTCTTGAGTAATTCCTTGATAGCATCCTTCTCAACATGATTTTAGTAAAAAATGTGATGATTTTTGGTGAAAAAATTCGGATTTTAGAGGTGATTTACGGTATTTTTCGCAGTTTTATGTGTGTGGTAGTGTGCAGACTGATCTGTTTGGCCCTTTTATTTTTTTCTGTATTTTTGGAACTCCGCGACTTGCGGTGTTTGACTCTTTCAAACTCCGCGAGTCGCGGTGTTTGATTTTTTTTTTAACTATCTATAACTTATAAAACAATTAAGTAATTAATTTTAAAATTTTGTTTCCCTTGTTATTTAGGACGAGGTCGTTTCGGATCAATGTCCTAGTTCGTCCCTCGACAAAATTTTAAAATTTGTCTTTTTGTAGCGATTGTTTTAAAAGCTAAGATTTTTGGGTTTTTTAAATGTTTTTGGTATACTTTAAGTCAATAAGATTAAAAATAATGATAATAAAATTTCTCGTCCCTCCCTCGAGTAAAGCAATTTCAGTTTAAAGACCTAGTCTTCAACTTACGACGAATTTTAAAAATCATATTTTTAACTTAGCGAAATAAAGTAAATTTTTGTTTTTAAATTCACACTACTTAAATTTAAAATGCATAAAATTAAAAATTCATATTTTAAAAATTAAAAATTCACACAAAACTTAATTTAAAAATTAATATTATAAATTCACACCAAACTTAAATTATATTTTTGTTTTTATACATGCAAACTTATATTAAAAATATTAATTTTTCAAATATTTACAATTTTAAGTATATTGATTTTAAAAAGTTTACAATATTATTTTAATATTAATTTTAAAAACAAAGTAAAATTAAAATTAAAAATCTTTTTGGCTTTTATCCCACTTTTATCAATCAAATATTATCAAAAATATGCGCCCCTCTTTTCGGTAAAGTAATTTCGGTTCCATGAGCTAATTTAACTCATGACGAATTTTTGAAATATTTTGATTTGATTGATTAAAGATATTTATACCTTAAGAATAAACGTTAAATTTCGCAGTGATGTAATAAATTTTTGTATGATATCAATAATTTCGGTCGCCAAACCTAATTTTATCGAATACCAATTTAATACTTTATAGCGAACAAATTAGCGTTTATTATCAAAAGGTTAAAAATGAAAATAAAATAAATAAAAACTGTACAGACTTACCTGTGAGATAGTATTCTTAGTGATATTATCTATCCCACTCATAAGATAGTCAGTTTAATTGGTTTTCCATAGCTACAAAGGCGTAACCTCGAGCATTCAGTGTTTTTTCTTCTAAACATATGAACGGTCTGTCTCTGCATAAAGTAACAAATTCGGTGTTTGAATAGGTTTGATTATTTGAACATTTACCTCCATGTGACCATTTTCCGCATTTGTGACATCTTTCTAGGTGTCGTGCTCTTCTTTTCGCTGCAGATTTTGATTTTCCTTTACCAAATTATAACTTATTATCTTCGCATATGGATTCTTTTCTTACTCCGTCCAATCTTTCTCTGATTACTGATACTATTTCACTCGGAAGTGTGCCATTATTACGTTTAGTGATCAATGCGTGTAGCATTAGACCATGGTTTAGTTCACAGGAAGTCTTCATTTCCTAAAAAAAATAAAAATTCAGAATGGGGGGAGAAGACTAGTTCTTTAGGGTCTGCTAGGGAAAGACCATTCGGGTTCCATTTTCGAGAACTACACGAAAACAGAAAATCTAACTCTAACAGAAATACATATTATCCTTTAAAGACTTGATTCTCCCCACACTTAGTTAGCTGTGGTATCGAAATTGTGATTAACTTCGTTGTCAACTTCCATCAGACTATCTATGTAATGTTTAACTCTGTGACCATTAACCTTAAATTCAATCCCATTTGAATTTATTAATTCTAGCATTCCGTATGGGAAAACTCTTTTGACTATGAATGGTCCAGACCATCTTGATTTCAATTTTCCAGGAAATAGCTTGAATCGTGAATTGAAAAGAAGAACTCTGTCTCCTTCTTTAAATTCTTTTGAACTTCTGATTCTTTTATCATGCCATTTCTTCGTTCTTTCCTTATAGATTAACGAATTTTCGTATACTTCATGTCTTAATTCTTCTAATTCGTTTAATTGACTTAATCGTAGACGTCCGGCTTCATGTAAATCAAGATTACATGTCTTCAAAGCCCAAAATGCTTTGTGTTCAATTTCTACTGGAAGATGACATGCTTTTCCATAAACAAGTCTAAAAGGTGCAGATTGCGGTTGTTGCATTGCTCTATCAACTGAAAAGGTAACACTCTCATCCTCTATACCTAGGGTCAGTTTCTTACCAAACACGTCTATCATTGCTTTAGCCGTGTTTAAGAATGGTCTTCCTAATATGAGAGGAACTTAGGAATCTTCTTCCATGTCCAGAACAACAAAATCTACTGGAAATACTAAAGTACCAACTTAAACTAGCATGTTCTCCATTATCACTCCAGGATATTTTATTGATCGATCGGCTAGTTGTATGCTTATTCTTGTTGGTTTCAATTCTCCAAGGTCTAGTTTAGCGTATAGTGAATACGACATTAAATTTATACTAGAACCTAAGTTTGCCAATGCTTCTATTGAACTAAGACTACCCAGAAAACATGGAATTGTGAAACTTCCTGGATCAGATAATTTTTCTGGTATCTTATTCAACAGCACTGCTGAACAATTAGCATTCATAGTAACGGCCGAGAGTTCTTCGATTTTCTTTCTATTTGTGATTAGAACTTTCAAGAATTTAGCATATCTAGGCATTCCTGAAATCACATCAATGAAAGGAAGATTTACATTTATCTGTTTAAACATATCCAAGAATTTGGATTGCTCGGCTTCAAGTTTCTCTTTCTTCATTTTACTCGGGTAAGGAAGTGGTGGTTGGTATGGTTTAACATAAGGTTTATCCTTAGCTGTGTTATCTTCATTAACCTTTTCAACTACCGGTTCTTTTTCCTTATCTTGATCAGGTTGTGGTTCTTGTGGAGTAGGAATAGCTTCATCAGAAGTTACAGGTATTTCAGGTGGTTTAAGTGTTGTACCACTTCTTGTGGTAATGGCTTTAGCTGTTTCATTCCGGGGGTTAGCATTTGTATCACTAGGTAAACTTTCTGGTTTTCTTTCACCTATTAACCTTGCTAGGTTACTTACTTCTTGTTCCAAGTTTTGAATAGAAGCTTGTTGATTTCTAAATGCTTGAGCATTTTGTTCATTAGTTTGTTTTTGAGATGTGAAAAACTGCGTTTGAGTTTCAACTAGCTTCGTCTTCATATCTTGTAAATTTGGCTTTTTATCATCGGTTTGTGGTGATTTGTTTTGAAAATTAGGTCTTTGCTGATTGTAAGTATTATTGGATACTTGTTGATTGCTAGGACCTTGTTGGTTGTTGTATGGAACATTTTTGTTATAATTCTAGTTTTGATTGTAGATCGGTCTTGGCGGTTGATAATTATTCTGATAATTATTTCCAGGCCTTTGGTTTATGTATGAAATATTCTCTCTTTGTTCCATTGTTAATTCAATACTGAGACAATCTTTTGTCAAATGTGGTCCTCCACACTGCTCACAACTAATTCATATTAAGTGAATATCCTTAGTCATCTTTTCCATTCGTCTCTCGACAACATCTATCTTTGCGGAAATGGAATCTAAGTCATGGCTAGAATCGGCTCTAGCTGCTTTAGATGATCTAACGATATCTTTTTCTTGGTGCCACTCATGTGAGTGGGAAGCAGTGTTATCAATAATTTTATAAGCATCAGTTTCGGTTTTCTTCATAATGGAACCACCAGCTGCTATATCGATGTCTTTCCTTGTAGTGATGTCGCATCCTTGGTAGAATATTTGTACTATTTGACAGGTGTCTAAACCATGTTGCGGACATCCTCTTAATAACTTTCCAAATCTTGTCCACGCCTCATATAGAGTTTCATTCGGCTTCTGTGTGAACGTAACAATTTCTCCTTGAAGTCTTATGGCTTTAGATGCCAGAAAGAATTGTTTAAGAAATTTTTCAACTAAAACGTCCCATGTATCAATCGCCCCTTCAGGTAACGATTCCAACCAATCTTTGGCTTCTCCCTTTAAAGTTCAAGGAAATAACATGAGATATATCTGTTCATCCTCAACTTCTCTTATTTTAAATAGTGTGCAGATCCTATTAAAGGTACGAAGATGTTCATTTGGATCTTCCTTCGGCGCACCACTAAATTGGCATTGATTAGTCACCATGTGTAGAATTTGTCCTTTGATTTCATAATCTGGCGCATTAATGTCAGGATGAGTAATTGCGTGACCTTGGCCAGTACGTTTAGCTCTCATTTGGTCTTCCATACTTAAAGGTTCCGTTACTTCCATAATTGAATTTGTTGAATCTGAATCACTAGAGGATTCTGATTTAATGGTTCATTCCTCAACAATCTCTGTTTGAATGATTGGTGGTTCCGGAGGAAAAATTAATGGTTCGGGATCTATGAATCGTCCCTGAATATTCTCCGGATTCTCAATTGTGAGGTCGGGTTCAAAAAATGGATTATCAACGGCGACAATATTAGCTAGATGTCTTGATCTAGTTACAGGTGGTGAACGTACAAAAGGGTGTGAACGTCTTGCTCGGTGCATTCACTGAATATCCTATTAGTTTTTAAAAGGAAAGAAAAATTATATAAGTTATCCAATCAATAGACTTTTCTGATTTTGCCCACGTTTCGAATAGCCAAAAGATGCAGCAGAGGGCAGGATTCGTTTGGTCTCAATATAATTGAGGACTGTTTGGCTCCAATAACCCGGTCCACGTACAAATCCAACTATTACTACGAACCAGAAAATTTTGATGTCTATCAATTTAACCACTTAAAATAAATTTTCATAATTTTAAGAAATTTAGATAAGAAGTAGAATAAAAATCTATGTCCTAAAACTAGAATAGCGAGAAATAAGAAAGAAAAAGAGTGCGTCGAAACAGAAAAGGGTTGAAAACTACGAAAGAAAAAAAAATGACTTATAGAACTTAAAAACACTCGATTAACCCAACCTTATTATTACCACTAACTTAAAATTATAATCGCAAATTGAGATTACTAATTGGAATGATAATTGATACATAGGTAAAAGGCGTCTAAAAATATTAAAGCTTACAGGAAAAACTATATCCCAAATGGCAATATCTTAAAAAGAAACTAAAACTTAAAAAGGTGTCGCAAAATTCTAAAGCACTTAAATCTTAGTCTAAAGAAAAGGCACTTAAGGGATTTTACGGCAAAGCCTAAAAATCTAGAAGTAAAAATAACTATGGCAAAAACTATGTTTAAAACTAAAAACTAGCGAAAAACACAAATATTACGTTAAAACAATTAAAAGGGAACAAAATATAAAAATATACTAAAAGTTGTAAAAAGTACAATTTTTATAAAAATATTATTTTTATATTATTTATTTATTAAGAGTGTTAATTTTATAATTTATTTAAATTAATTAAACTAAATATACAAATTAAATAAATAAACTAAACTTAATTAATTAAAAATTAAAACCTAATTAGGGTTTTTAATTAATAATAATAATAATAATTACGTAATTAATGCGAAATTAGGGTTCTGTTTAACCCGTGTCAGACGGCTCCGCGAGTTGCGATATTCCAGGCAACAAACTCAGCGAGTCGCGGGGATTGAAATTTCAGATGACAGGCTGTTTCGTTTCAGTTTTTCGACCTAATTATTTTTTTTCTGTTTTTAATTTAATTAATATATTTATATAATTTAAATAAAACTTATCTTAAAAAACTAAAATAGAAATAAAATACTTTATAATTTTATAAATAAAAATCTTAAAACTAGATTTATATATATATTTTTTTCGGTTTTTTTTATGTTTTAATAAAAACAAAATATTTAAATAAAACTTATAATTTTTTTATAAAATAAAAATAAAGAAACTTGATAAAACTTAAATATTTAACAAACTCTTAAAAATATTTATATTTTTATTTTTCTTTTTATATTTTTGAATATTTAAAACGTATTTTTACAAAAGCGTATTTTTTTTTATATTAGCAAACTAAAAATAAAATTTTTTTTCTTTTTATTAGCGTTGCGCTTTCGGCGTTTAAGTTCCCCGGCAGCGGCGCCAAAAATACTTGATGTTATGCGAGGTGTATATAAAATAGCTTATATTTTACAAGGAAATACTATTAAATATGATACAATTTTACACAAGATATTTATTTATTTATAGAATGGATATACTTAAACATTGCTACAACATTTATATGCAGTGTACCTAATCGTACAGTAGTGTAGTTTTTAGTAAGTCCGGTTTGTTCCACAGGGAATCTTTTTCACAAAGCTTAACGCTATATTAGTTTAAATTTATAAAAATACAAATATATATATAAGTAATATTATTATTATAAAGGGGGGTTTTTACCGTTTAATGACCGGTTTGTCAATTTTAAAAACTTTAGTCGCAGTTAAAACCAAATGTAAAATATTAAAAATAAATAAAAGACTTAATTTAAAGCGTAAAGTAAATAACGATAATGAAATTGCGAAAAATAAAAGTGCGATAATTAAAAAGTACGATAATTAAAAGTGCAATTAAATACAATAACAATAAATAAAAGTGCGATAATTAGAAGTGCAATTAAATATAAAATAAAGGAAATTAAATATGAAATAAAAGAATTATGCTTATTTGAACTTCCGTAATCATGATGTTTGACGTGTTGATTTTAGTTTTATGCCCATGGGTTAATTGTCCTTTGTCCTGGATTATTTAATATATCTGCCTGGTTTTTGTCCATAACAGTCCATCAGTCATAAATATAAAGTGCGAGTGTCCTCGTCAAATTATCCTTATACCCGAAGTCAAATATTTCAACTAATTGGGGACTTAAACTGTAACAAGATTTTAATACTTTGTTTAATAATTACACCAGGATGTCGACTGAGTGTAACCCAAGGTTTTAATACTTTGTTATCAATTATGCCAAGTGTCCTTGTACATAATTTCACCCCTGTTTTAATAATTCTAGTGGCTATTAATCCATTCCCGTGTCCGGTTAAATGAACGATTATTCGTACATATAAATATCCCGCCAATCGTGTCCGATTGAGTGTATATGGTTATTTATAGGGACGTCCAATTGTAAATCTTTATATTAAAATTAACAAACTATCATTTAGTTAAACAAATATAAAGCCCATTAATAGCCCATAGTCTAATTTCCACAAGTGTCGTTCTTTTGTCCAAACCCCAATTATGGTACAAAGCCCAATTATGCAATTTTAGTAATTAGCCCAACATCATGATTACTTCGTTTTAAATAAGCATAATAATAACTTAGCTACGAGACATTAAATTAAAAAGGTTGAACATAACTTACAATGATTAAAAATAGCGTAGCGTTACACGGACAGAATTTTGACTTACACCCTTACAACATTCGCTAACATACCCTTATTATTAGAATTTAAAATTAAAATTAAAATTAAAATATAAATTATATATATTTACGTATACATATATAGAGAGAGATTGAATTTTTTTGGATCTTTTTGCGATCAAACTGCGTTTGCTTTTATAGGGATTTGAGTCCAGGTGAGCTCCGCGAGTCGCGGCTTTTTCCCTCTTTAAACTCCGCAAGTCGCGGAGTTCGATTTTACAGCTCACACCATTTTAGAGCCTTTCTTGCCGACGGATTATTATATAAATATAATATATATATAATTTATATAATTAATTATATATTATATTATATTTATATACATAGTTAACTTGTAATTTTTAGTCCGTTGCGTCGAGCGTTGAGAGTTGACTCTGGTCCCGGTTCCGGATTTTCGAACGTCTTTGCGAATAATTTAATATCTTGTACTTTACGTTTTGAATCTTGTACTCTTGTAATTTCGAGAAGTTTCTTATCAATAATTGGAACCTCTTTGATTGTATTTTGTACTTTTGAGCTTTTTGGTCGTTTGTGTCTTCAATTCGTCGAATCTGTCTTTTGTCTTCACCTTTTATTATTTTAAACGAATATTACTTGTAAATAGAACAATTGCAACTAAAAGCTTGTCTTTCTTGAGGAATAATGCTATGAAATATATGTTCGTTTTTAGCATTATCAGTTATATAAGACTTACCGGGTATTATAAACCGGGCTACTAGTACATTATGTTTATTGTTTGGGTTACTACTTTTGGAAATTGGTTTATCAATTATGGATTTCATTTATAATAATGGTGGTTTATGCTATTAATAACTATTATCTTTTATTGCATGCGGTATTATTCTATAATTAGTAACTTTGTATGACCATAATACTTGTGTTATGTTATACTACTACTATTGCCACTAATGTTACTACTTAGTGCTACTACCACTACTATCACTAGTGTCACTACTAACACTACTATCATTACTATTACTACTTTCACTACCTCTCACTACTAGCGAATCTTTTCGTACTATTATTTACTAGTCTTCAACACTCGTTGCTAGTATATTTTCATATATATAGCGTTGTTTTGACACTGACCTAGTGTTTTTCTGTGTTGAAGATGCCTCCGAAGGAATCTACTGCCGCTCAAATCAGGAGAATGGTCGCCGAAGAAATCGCGGCCGAAAGAGCTGAACTACTGCGGGAATTTAACAACGCTCAGAACAGTAATGATCGTGGTGGTTCGAGCGACACCAATGGGAACGGCACTCAAGGCCGCAATGGATGTTCTTACAAAACGTTCACTAGTTGCAACCCGCATTCTTTCAACGGAACTGAGGGACCAGTTGGTCTCACTAGATGGTTTGAGAAGCTTGAGTCGGTTTTTCGCATTAGTGGGTGTAATGATAATGACCGGGTAGGTTTTGCTACGGGCACATTGTCGGACAATGCGCTCACCTGGTGGAACAACTATGCTCAGTCCCTGGGTCAAGATCAAGCTTATGCCCTACCTTGGGACACTCTGAAGCAAAGAATGATAGAGGAGTATTGTTCAAGAAATGAGATTAAGAAAATGGAACGCGAGTTCCGAGAGCTGAAGTTGGTAGGCAACGATCTCACCGCTTATAACAAGAGGTTCTTTGAGCTGGCGTCAATGTGTCCAGAAATGGTTACTCCTGAAAGGCGTAAGGTGGAGCTGTACATCGAAGGTCTAAGTGAGAATATTCTAGGCGGGGTCACTACTTCCAAACCCGCAAACGTGCAAAAAGATATTGACATGGCTAGTTTGCTATTGGATCAGATAGCCCAGAGAGGGAAGGGAACTACTGTGATTGAGAATAAGTCAAACGATGGTAAGAGGAAGTGGAACGGTGGTCAGGACAAGAATTTTAATCAACAGCCGTTCAAGAAGCAAGATTTTTACCGCAACGACACTGGGATCACCGGAACTAACTCCGGGTATAAGGGCAAAAAGCCACAATGTCAGAATTGTGGCAAGCATCATACTGGAAACTGTTCTGTTCTAAATTGTGACCGTTGTAAGAAGTTTGGTCATTTGTCGAAGGATTGCAAGGTTAATCTCAATGGCAACAACAACAACACTGTAAGCAACCCGAACAATGCTAATAATGGTAAGAACCGTTATGGTTGTGGACAGCCAGGTCATTTCAAGAAGGACTGTCCTAAGAACAATAATGGAAATGCTCGAGGCAGGGCGTTCAACATCAATTCCGCGGAAGCTCGTGATGATCCGAAGTTAGTCACGGTACATTTTCACTCGATGATCAACCTGTTTATGTTTTGTTTGATACTGGTGCTGATAGAAGTTTTATATCTAAGGATATTTGTCATAATGTTAAGAAACCTGTTTCTTCCTTAGATAATGTGTATTCCATAGAACTAGGGAATGGTAACTTGATGAGAGCCGATAAGATTTATCGTGATTGTACTTTGATGTTAGAAAGTAAGCCTTTTAGCATTGACGTGATACCTATTAAACTGGGAAGTTTTGACCTTGTGGTTGTAATAGACTGGTTAGCTGATAATAAAGCCAAGGTGGTCTGTGACCTAAAGGCTATTCGTATTCCTATTGCTGACGGTGAACCTATGATGATTTATGGTGAAAAGAATGGTTTGCAATTACATCTCATTAACTACTTGAAAGTCCAGAAGTATGTGAGAACGGGATGTATCGCGTTTATGGATCACGTAAGCCAGATTGTACCTGAAGAAAGGAGACCCGAAGACGTTCCTGTAGTTAAGGAATTTCTTGAAGTTTTTTCGGAGGAATTACCTGGTCTCCTACCGCATCGAGAAGTTGAGTTTTAGATACACTTAGTGCCAGGAGCGGCACCGGTGGCTCGCGCACCGTACAGACTTGCACCCCCAGAACTTCAAGAGTTGTCTAGTCAATTAAAAGAGTTGTTAGACAAGGGATTTATTCGACCGAGTTCTTCACCTTGGGGAGCTCCAGTCTTGTTTGTTAAAAAGAAGGATGGATCTATGAGATTGTGTATCGATTACAGAGAATTGAACAAGTTGACAATCAAGAATCAGTATCCGCTACCGAGGATTGATGACTTATTTAATCAACTACAAGGATCAAGTTGTTATTCAAAGATTGATTTGAGATCCGAGTATCACCAATTGAGAGTCAAAGAAGCTAATGTCCCGAAGACAGCGTTTAGAACACGTTATGGACATTATGAGTTTACAGTGATGCCGTTTGGTTTGACGAACGCACCAGGAGTGTTCATGGATCTCATGAACCGTGTGTGTAAGCCATACCTAGATAAATTCGTCATTGTGTTTATTGATGACATATTGGTGTACTCCAAGAACAAAGAAGAGCACGAACAACATCTACGTTCGATTTTGACTATGCTTAGAGATGAGCAGTTGTATGCAAAGTTCTCTAAGTGTGACTTTTGGTTACCAGAAGTACAATTTCTTGGCCATGTTGTAGGGAACAATGGAATACAGGTCGATCCAGCAAAGATTGAGTCAGTTAAGAATTGGGAAACTCCAAAGACGCCAACTCAGGTTAGGCAATTTTTGGGTCTAGCTGGTTACTACCGGAGATTCATTGAAGGATTCTCTAAGATCGTCCAACCATTGACCGCGTTGACTCATAAGGGCAAGAAGTATGAGTGGTCAGAACCTCAAGAGTCAGCATTTCAGTTGTTGAAAGAGAAGTTAACAACTGCACCAGTATTGTCTCTACCCGAGGGAAGTGAAGATTTTGTTGTTTATTGTGATGCCTCAATCAAGGAATGGGTTGAGTGCTTATGCAACGAAATAAAGTTATTGCTTATGGATCGCGACAGTTAAAGATTCACGAGCAGAACTACACTACGCACGACCTTGAACTAGGAGCTGTTGTCTTTGCACTTAAAATGTGGAGACACTACCTGTATGGAACCAAGTTTACTATCTTCACTGACCATAAGAGTTTACAGCACATATTTGATCAGAAACAACTCAACATGCGACAACGACGTTGGATGGAACTACTTAACAATTATAACTGCGAACTTCAATACCATCCGGGCAAGGTGAATGTTGTGGCGGATGCTTTAAGCAGAAAAGAGCTAGAGAGACCTCTTAGAGTTAAAGCTCTTAACATAGTTGTCCGTACGAATCTCACATCACAAATCCGCGAAGTACAACAAGAAGCAGTGAAACAAGAAAATGTCGATGTTGAATTTTTCAGAGAAATGGATAAGAAATTTGACATCAAGGAGGATGGAACACGATACTTTGCCAATCGAATCTGGGTACCAAAATTTGGTGGATTGAGAGAACTAGTGTTAGAGGAAGCACACAAGTCAAGGTACTCAATTCATCCGGGATCAGATAAAATGTACCAGGATTTGAAGGCATTCTATTGGTGGCCAAATTTTAAAGCTGATATTGCTACCTATGTCGGTAAGTGCTTGACTTGTGCTAAAGTCAAGGCTGAGCATCAGAAGCCATCAGGATTATTAACTCAACCAAAGATTCCCCAGTGGAAGTGGGAAGGTATTACCATGGACTTCATCACGAAATTGCCGAGAACGGCGGGAGGTCACGATACTATTTGGGTTATCGTGGATCGTCTCACTAAGTCTGCATACTTTCTACCGATAAGAGAAACCGATAAAATGGAGAAGTTAGCTCAGATCTACATTAAGGAAGTCGTCTCTAGGAATGGAGTGCCTATATCCATTATATCCGATCGTGACAGCAGATTCACTTTCAGATTTTGGCAGTCATTACAGAAAGCAATGGGGACTCGTTTAGATATGAGTACAGCATATCACCCCCAGACATATGGCCAGAGCGAACGAACTATTCAGACTTTTAAGGACATGTTGAGGGCATGTGCCATTGATTTCGGTAACGGATGGGATAAGTATTTACCACTAGCTGAGTTCTCGTACAATAACAGCTACCATACGAGCATTAAGGCTGCACCTTTCGAAGCACTGTACGGGAGGAAGTGTAGATCTCCCGTCTGTTGGAGCGAGTTGGGAGATAGTCAGTTGACAGGCCCTGAGATTATTCAGGAGACAACTGAGAAAGTTCTACAGATTCAGGAACGATTGAGAACGACTCGGAGTCGTCAAAAGAGTTACGTCGATGTTAGACAGAAGGACATAGAATCCCAAGTTGGTGACAAAGTTATGCTTAAAGTATCACCTTGGAAGGGTGTTGTACGATTTGGGAAACGAGGTAAACTGAGTCCTAGATATGTTGGACCGTTTGAGATAACTGAAAGAGTTGGACCGGTAGCTTACAGGTTGGAACTACCACAAGCTCTCAGCGGTATACACGACGTTTTTCATGTATCCAATCTAAAGAAGTGCCTAGCAGAGGAGAATTTGATTATTCCTTTAGAGGAACTACGTATCGATGACAAACTTCGTTTCAATGAGGAACCTGTCGAAATTTTGGGCCGTGAGGTCAAACAATTAAAACAAAGCAGAATTCCTATCGTTAAAGTTTGGTGGAACGCTAGAAGAGGACCAGAGTTCACGTGGGAGCGTGAAGACCAAATGAGGCTGAAATACCCGCAACTGTTTCCTGAGGAAACTACTTCAGAGGACGATCACTAAAATTTCGGGACGAAATTTTTAATAACAGGTGGGTAATGTAACAACCCTGCTTTTTCCGTTACTTCCGTTAACCTTCTGTTAGTTTATTTAACGGCGATTATTTAACTTTTATGCGTTTACGTGTAATAAATGCGTACTTGATCTTTGGAGGGTTATAATAATTAATATGGGTGGATATTAATTCAAATAAATATTTAGGATAATGAAATACGATAAAAACGATACGATTTTGATAACTACCTTTTTAGCAACGAAACGCTCGGGTTTATTTTAATAATTAATTTTATTGATTATTAACTTTTTAAAATATTTAATTTATTGGGTTTTTAATAAATTAAACGATTGGTGGCTTTTAACGATCGGGTTAGCGTTCTGGGCCTTCGGTACGACTAAACGACACTTAAAACGGACCACGATTGCACGGAATTGCAAAACACGAGCCCGGGAGTACCCCATGGAGCCCATTCGGCCGAAACCCCCTCCCCACCCCTTTTATGTTTAATTTTTACTACTTGAGGGACTTATGTTCAATTTAGGAAAACTAGGGTTAGTATAAATAGAAGTATTAACCTAAAATTAGATAAAACCCTCACAAATAAACTGTACCAGTCGATCCCTCCCTCTCCCTCCTGGCCGTCGACCATCACCCACACACACACATTCAATTTTCAATTTTTGATCAAACCTCAAGAACAAACGTTGCAATTCTCGATCTCCTCTACGCGTTGGTATAATTCTTTTAGCGATCTAAGGTATATTTAGCTAAACCCTAATCCTAAAAATCTGATTTTTAATAGAGTTTCATAGTTATGTTGTCAATTGCTCAAGTCTATACGCGTACGTGTTAATTGTTACCGTTATTTTGATTGTTTGATGCGCTAGGGTTTAAAAATGAATTTGTTTTTATTTGATCAGTAAAATTAAGTTTTTCAAATGTTGATTATTATGTTATATTCAGATTCCTTACAAAAAACTATTGAGTTTAGGCTTTGGATTCACTTGATTTCGTTTCCGTATGATTAAGTTATGTCAATTTGAATTATCGTTGTGTTTTTATTGCTTGATCAGAAATCTGGTATTGATAGACAACGAATTGGCATATGAAACTTATACCACTAGAAATATAATTTAAAAACACTCTATACCACAAGAAATATAATTTAAAAACACTCAATTTAGACTAGGATATCATGTCGTTTGCTTATGTATAGCCCGAGATATGCTTGAATTAGTGTAAAAGTAGCTTTATACAGCACTTGCATGAAAATAACCTTGTATGATAAAATGTGTTAACTTCTGTGATTAAATCTTTGCATATTTGAAATTTAGACAAAAATTACTTCATCTTTCATGTAGATATCATAGGTTAATTGTATCTAGATCTTCGGATAATCGCGTGCGAATGTGACTAACTAAATGGGAATCCAATCTGTAACTTGCTCACTGTTTTGTACTCTGTGGATTGTGTTTATTGCATGAGAATGTATGCTTCTGGAAAATGAAACTTAACATGATATGTGACTTATTGTTAGTTTATGTCAATCTCTGAAACCTTGTGCAATGGGCACAATAGAGCCATACTTTATGTAAATTCTGATTTGAGCTGAAAACTGAATATTCAACTTGAACGAATAAACTGTACAAATTGGCTAAACAAAAGTTGCTAGATTTTTGATATGTGTTACTATGACTTGTCTTTGAACTATATCCACTGGTTATGTATCAACTTCATGTTCCTAACTCCGGTTATAGTCAAAACGATATCAGTGCCCGGTTAGAAACTGACTGTGCAAACCCCAAATGTATCCCTTCTGATTCCTGACTTTTAATTATTGTATGAGACACTGGCCAGACTTTTTGGAATTGATTTTAAGTATATTTATGATCTGGAGTTTTCTATGTTTACTTGAATTTTGTGCTTTGAGATAATGTGCTAAGTATGCTACGTGTTCATGAACTTTGTGCACAACGATAAACTGAAATTGTGAAAATGATTATTCATGACCTGAAACGTATTTTTTGACTTAGGTTTGATATTTTGACCAACATTTGACATGAACCTACTGATGTTGACTTTAGTTGACCACATTGACCAAGTTTGACTTCTGGTTTGACTTCGGTTGACTTTGTTTGACTTGCATGAATTACTTGACTATATGTTGACTTTTACTTTGAAACGCGTCGAGTCGAGCAATAAGACAACGTATACTATGAAACCACCCTTACATATATTGACCAACCTATATACGTATACTTAGGTTGCTTTATTCAGCTGTAAACCGTACAAGTTTTTGTCAGTCATCCAAGCTTATTCTAAGGTGAGTCTACAGTCCCGCTTTTTACATGTTTTCAGGGATGAGAATACACGCTGTTATACTTACTTTATCAATTGCTTTTGTATTGACAACATTTACAATTACACCTATGATTTCACCAACGTTTTTCGTTGACAGTTTTCTATATGTTTCTCAGGTTCTTGATTGGCTACTTGATGCATGCTTCCGCGTACACTTTGATTTCTTGCTTGGGGTCAAGCATACATGCATACGCTATTGATAGCATCCGTGATTTTCAACTTATATTATGTCGTAAATTATTTCATTTATACTTTATAACTTTTGTAAACTTAAACTTGTAGTTGAATCGTTTGGTAAACTTAAAACTTTGCAAGTCCTACACGTTTCAAATGAATGCGACATAATTTTGGTCAAATACGTCTCATTTAGGGACTATGACCACGTAACGGGACCTAAGTTAACGGCGCCGTCAATGATGATTTTGACGGATCGTTACACGATCATTCGAGGTACTTTCAGCCCATAGCTGTGAGCATAATTGTTGATCCATCTAGACAACCATCCGACAATCAATATCTTAAATGGGTCAACTGAGACTTTATATGTAAGTTACATTATAATTATAATTATAAATATAAATATATTCAATAGAAACTATATTTTTACTATTCACTCTATTTTTTTATTACTAAAGGGCATTTTGGTATTCTCCCACCTCCCTTCTTACATACTCCGTATACTTCCATCAAACCCCATAAGCTTCCTCATCACACCTCCCTTTTTTTTTTTTTTTTGAAAAGCAAGCAAAAAATTTATAAAACACCAACACAACCAAATAATACAACGAGCAGAGAGAATGCCCAATACAAGATACACGACAAGGTTTGCGAGAATGGCAAACCGAAAACGCACTAAACAAATTACATTACATTAAAATAAAAGTTCGGATTGTTGATCCATGTATGCCAATCTATCTTCCTTTTTTTCGACCGTATAGAAATCCACTCAAAAGCCTTTACTTGTATTTCATTCAAAGCTACCGGAGGATTCCAACTTTTTTCACGATAAACTTTCTCATTCCGGTTTCTCCAAATTAGGTATGCACACACCCATTCCACCGCTTGCCATATTTTCTTGCCGAAAGCCGTTGAAGACGTAGGACCTCTTCCCCGTAATAATTCTCCAATGCTAAGATTTGCCATATTACCAAGACCCCACCATGAATAAACTCGATCCCAAACATCCATTGCACTTTTACAAAAAATCAAGGAGTGTTCCACTGTTTCTAGATCATCATCACATAACAAGCATCTAACACTATTCAAATCTATCCCCCTCTTGTCAAGTTCGGTCAAGGCGGGAAGTCTTTTTTGACTAGCCCGCCAAGCAAAAATCTGTAACTTTTTTGGAACTAAATTATTCCTCATTGTTTAACAATTATTTGAGTCTTCCGCAATTATATGATTATCGATAATAAGGGATAGAAAACGAACAGTGAAAATACCGTTAGGTGCGATGATCCAGGAGCACGTATCACACCCATCGGAACTGAAATTGCACTCTGCTATTAATCTGCATAGCTCGTCCCTTTCTGAAGCTGTTCTTCCAGACGGGATGCGGCTCCAATTTTCTGTTAAAATTGCTCCCGAATCGTACACTGTAACACGATCACCAATGCTTGCGTTTCTGTCTTGCTCCAACCTGTATAGCCGTGGGAATCTGGATTTAAGGCATGACCTGGATAACCACAACGAGTTCCAGAAGGAATCTGCCGACCTGCTGCTGACTTGTTTCTTGAAAGCATTTTTGAAATCTATCCCAGTTTCTTGAATCTTCGAACCTGCTAACAAAATAGACTTCCAAGTGGAAGGTTTTAAGGAGCAAATTTCTTCACTCCCTAATTCCAATCCACCACAATGACCATATATACTGCGAATTATTTTGACCCAAAGTGACCCGGTTTCGGTATAAAACCTCCACCACCACTTTCTCAATAAAGAAAGATTTTTACTATTTAAAAGCCCAATATTTAATCCCCCCCCTTTCATAAGAACTCACAACCTTTTCCCATTTGACCCATGGAATTTTTGAGTTTAATTCCGACCCACCCCAAAAAAACACTCGTCTCACACTCTCAAGTAGTTTTAGCACATTAGACGGGGCACAGTAGAGAGAGAAGTAATACAATGGAAGGCTCTTTAGGACCGACTTGATTAGGACTACTCTCCCTCCAAAAGACATCGAACGCATTTTCCAACTAGACAATTTTGACTTTATCTTATCAATAACCGGGTTCCAACTATTCGCCTTAGACATTTTCGCACCTATTGGGAGGCCAAGATAAGTGAAGGGGAAAGATCCGACTTGGCACCCCAAATGACTAGCAAAAAGATTCATCTCCTCCATCTTCAACCCAATTCCGTAAAAACAACTTTTTTGATAGTTTACTTTCAAACCCGAAGCTAACTCGAAGCACTTTAAAAGATTTTGTAAGTTATGGATATTTTAAACATTCCATTCACCTAGAAAGATGGTATCATCCGCATATTGGAGATGCGATATTTTCACTTTGTCTTCTCCAATTTCCACCCCTTTAAAGAGGCCCTTTTCGGTTGCCGCGTTTGTAAGGATATTGAGCCCTTCCGCGGCTATGATGAAAAGAAAAGGTGAAAGAGGGTCTCCTTGCCGAATTCCTCTTTTGAGAGTAAACTCACTAGTAGGTGACCCATTTACTAATATTGAGACGGATGCGGATTTAAGGCATGCAAATATCCAATTCCTCCACTTAGCACCAAACCCCATACTCTCCATAACTTCCATCAAAAAATTCCAATTTAAGCAATCGAAAGCTTTCTCAAAATCGACTTTAAAAAGCATTCCTTTTTTCTTTGAAGCTCTAAGATAATCAATGCTCTCATTAACGATCAAAACCCCATCAAGAATATACTACCTTTTATGAATGCACTTTGTTCCGAACTAACAACATGAGGAATTATTCTCTTAAGTCTATTCGATAGAATTTTTGCAATAACCTTGTAGAAACTCCCAATTAAGCTTATCGGTCGGTAGTCACCAAGGTCGTACGGGTCAGTTTTCTTTGGAATTAAGGTCACAAAAGAAGCATTACATCCCCGAGAAAATTCACCCGCTTCTCAAAACCATGTAATCGCACTAATAAGATCACCTTTTATGGTATCCCAATATTTTTTGTAGAAACGCATGTTGAATCCATCGGGCCCGGGAGCTTTAGTACTACCACATTCAAAAACCGCATCTTTAATTTCCTTCTCATCAAAGGGGGCTTCAAGACTCGTTACTTTGTCCGGGGTTAAACATGGATATGTAAGATCCTCCATACTCGGCCTTTGGACATCCACCTCCTTAAAGATATGCTTAAAATGTTTGAAAATTTCACCTTTAATTTCATTAGGCGAATCATTCCAAACTCCATCAATTGTCAATCCCCTCATATTGCTTATATTATTCCTCCGGTTGATTATCGAATGAAAATACTTTGAATTCTCATCACCTTCTAAAATCCATTTAACTCGCGCTTTTTGCTTCAACATACTCGTTTTCACCCTCTCTTTGTCTACCCACTTTTTCCTATACTCTAACCAATCTATTCTTTCCTCGTCATTTAACAAATTATTCTCGGCTTTCAACTCATAATTTAAGACCAAAGTTTTCAGCACTTCGATTTCCCCATCTAACCCACCAAACTTGTTTATACTCCACTCTTTTAGTGCCATTTTAACATTTTTTAGCTTATTCCGGAACATACAATCTTTCCGGTTGATATTAGGCACCGAGAGTGCCCATGAATTAAGAATTACCTCATCTACCCCCTCTTCTTCAAACCAAGCATCAAAAACTCTAAATGCTTTTGGACCAAATTTTTTTTCATCATCTTTCAACATTATCGGACAATGATCCGAGAACTTTCTTTCTAATGCCACGGCCGAAATGTCTTTCCATAGGTCAAAAAATTTCTCGGTCACAAGAAAACGATCAATTTTACTAAACTTCAAACCATCATCACTTATCCTAGTAAAATTCCTACCCCCTAATGGAATCTCTATCAACCTATTGCTAGAAATAAAATCAATGAACCTTCTCGCCCTATATTCAATAAATTCACAATTGAGTCTATCTGCTTCATCTCTAACCTCATTAAAATCCCCACCCAAAATCCACGCAACTATCATTCACCAATTTAGTCAAATCATCCCATAATCGAGCTTTACCCGCGTCTTCATGTGGACCGTGAATATTTATAAAGTTCATACAAGTATTCGAGACTTTCCACACCCCTTTGATTCCTAACAATCCATCCTTAAAAGTAGAATCAATTGCCTCATAACACTCGGTGTTCCAAATAATCAATTGACCACCTGCTAAACCTACTCTTTCTTTTTGAATGAAATCACAATTCGAGGCCCCCATAACCTTTGCACCCAATTAACATCAACTAATTTTAGTCTTGTTTCTTGAGAAGCTATGAATGTCGGTTTCTCTTTTGCTATCAAATTTCTCACCCACCCAAATTTATCTCCTTCCATCACACCTCCCTTTTTATATACTCCGTACTTCCATCAAAGCCCAGAAGCTTCTTCCGTCACCACCATCGCTTACCTTCCGCAGACATCCACCATCGACCGAGTTTCGCACCGACCGTTAGACCCCGTCGCGGCGCCCCACCAGCCGCCGCTGTTTACATCTAAAGCTTTCTTTCATCCTCCATCGCCAGTTTGAAGGTTAGGTTTGTATGATTTTTCCTTAAGTTGCGTTTATGGTTAGGATTTTCGAAACATAAAAAACTTATGTTTTTAATTTTTATGTTATCATTATTTGTTATTGTTAGTGGTACTTGACAATTAAGGTTTTTTATTTTCTTTTGTTTTGGGTTTGACACAGTAGGCACCTCAAAATATATGTCGACTCTTGGAAAGGTTGCAACGAATTGTGGCTCCACAAGGTCAGTTCATGGCGTGGGTAATTTGTTATTCTTTAATTTTTGATCTGAAATTATTTTTAGACATGTGCTTTTTATGTAAACTGTTTTACTTTTACTCTTAGTAATTTCAATTTCAATATTAAGCTGCTTACACTCTTTATTTGGAATGCCTTTAGGTCCGAAAATTTGAGCCAAATGGTGATTTTTGTGAGGCGTGAAAGGTGCTCGATGAAATGCTTGAAACAAAAAAGTGATATGATTTCTGAAACATCCGACTTTTATGTTCTGCCCTATTATTGCCCTAAAATTCGATGGGCCAAATCTGCACAAGAGCTCAACTGAGAACAAGAAGTATACTCCTCTTACTTTCTATTTGATTTTTTATTTATATATTAAAATTGACTTACGATCATCGTTAATCACTGTTGATCTAATAAATATTTAAATTTAAATACTCTAGGAGAGAGCTGCACTAGCAGCAGCTTCTGATCGTTATCGATATTTCGATAACGTAAAGCAGCATCCTGATCTCGAGGTTAGATTTAATTCTTATATGACTTATCATTTTGTCCTTAATAATTTATAGTGTTGGTTCAGGCAAAAAAAAAAAAAAAAAAAAAAAATATTAGGTGAAAGAATTTGTTGATAATTTATAGTGTCATTTTGTCGTTACTAATTTATATTTTCATTGTATAATTGTCCGATTTGTTAGTTGATGCTTTCTTATGGTTGGAGTTTTTGTTACAGTTTCTTCCTTTTTGGGGTGATGCTCCATTGTTGTTGATGATGTGCGAAACGTCTTTGTTATAATTTTTTATTATTGCTTTTCTATGTTGTTTTATGTTTTATGTAAATTCACGTTTCTTGGTTTTTCAATGTTTTCGCAGGTGATTGCAACGAATTTTTATCAAGTTGTTCAGCAAGTATTAGTTTATCATTTTTTGCTTAATCGTTTTTATTATTTTGGTTACCATGATGCGTACCTTCATCTTTATTTTTTTCGTTTTGTTTTTTCCAGCTTTCAATCTTAGGTTGTGGTAACTTCATCCGTATATGTATGTACAAATATGTTCAAATTAAAGAAACTTCCTCATAACTGTAGACACAACATACCTTTTAAATCATTGTCTATAAAGAAATCAACAAATTTACCTCAACATATTAGTAGAAAACAGAGTTCCCCAAATGTTTAATTGGCAGTGTTTAAATGTATTGTTTGGTACGTGTTCTTTGTGCTATCCAGTTTAGGATAATAGTATAAGAATGTTTAGGAAGTAGTTTTTGATTTTATTGTTTAATACGTGTTAACGGCTGTTTACAATCGTTTAGGTAGTACTTTAGTAGTTTATGAAATAGTTTGGTATGGCTCTGTTTACAATATTTTCTTCGTATGCTTTGATTAACGTGAATAGGTTGGGATTCAATAGTGTTTTCAAATATTGAAGTATTTGCTCGGATTATAACTGATGATGATTTTCTCTTTTCTGACTTGGCAGTTCTATGTTGTTAAAACGGCATGTGATGACAAACGTCAGGATTAAAATGCTAGGAGTTTAGAGAAGTTACAAGTGGCTATTTCCCTACAAACTCATTGTATTCATATGCACACCAACTGAAAATGTTCAAAGCACTATCTGAATATGCTAATACAGTTGTATATATGGTCAGCCTATCTTATACTATTTATTGATTTTCGTCTTGATTAATATTATTTTGGGCACGCTCATAGTATTACGGCAACTGCGTCTTATGATCAATGCATTCATATTGCAGTCATAACCACCACGGAAACCACCATACCAGGTAACCTAACAATCCTCAAGATTAATTCATACAAGATCCTGCATAAGCTCAACAGTTTGCACAACTTAAAGGAGTCGAACAATGTTCAACGGACAACTGAACGTATAATTTTCCGTGCTTAAAAGATTTGCTCCTGGACAATATATAATGTTTTTGTAGAATGTCTATGTGTAACCTTTATTTTTGCAACAGAATACCGTTCTTCAAAGCTACAACAATATGTAAAGGACTGCTATACTACCTCCATATAATAATTAACTATTTAGAATGCTTTAGTAAACAATAGTTGTACACATTGTTTAAATGGTCGGCGCGCGGCTGGCCATATGCTTGTTATTTTATATTGGATATGTATTTCTTTAGAATATGTATGGAATGAAATTATTTTAATATTAACTTACTTTTAACTAATATGCAGAAGGAACGGTTTTGGAAGATCCACAATCAAGCTACATTAGCAGCTCAAATGCATATGGATAGTCAACCATTGATGCAGCCTTTTTATAATATTCCACAATTGGTGATGGGTTTTAGTCACCATGCTCATCAAAATAAGGTTATTCATACGAGTTTATTTGTTGGACGTTGCTGATGATGGGTGATACATGATGTGTATGTGATAACCCGGAAATTTTCGACTAAATTTAAACCTAACTTCGACTAGTTCCGACGACTCACGAACAATTATTCGTAAATAATTATGCATTTCTGTAATACTATAACTATTAATCTATAAGTAATAAATAAAAAGTGACATTTATATAAATAATAAAACAATTGGGAACTAAATAAAAAATAAATACAAGCCATGAATTAGTAAAAAGAAAATAATACTTATCATGTAGTAAATGTAAAAAAAAATATAATAATAATAATAATAATAATAATAATAATAATAATAATAATAATAATAATAATGAGACTAAAGAATCTTAAACAAATACATCCTTATGTTGACTAAAAATAATATATATATATATATATATATATATATATTGTTGACTAAAAGAATTATAAATCATAAATTAGAACATCTTTATGTTGACTAACACTCTAATACTTGCACTATATAAACATTTCTAGACTTCTAGTTTCTCATTCACAAATTACACCAAAATCCCCTCTAAAAACTTGAAGAACTCTTAGAGGTAATATTTCCTTTTCATTTTCTTATTTATTTTTATTCATTTTATTTATTTCTTGTATTTTTACCCAATTGTTATTTTAAATTGTTAATAAATATTCACATCAGTAGTATTTGTTTATAAATTATTTAGAACAGTAGTAGTACTTATAAAAATAATTATGATAAGTTTTGGAATATTATTTGTAGTTAATTACGAATTAAATACTAATTAAACACGAAAACCATATAAAATTAGTAATAAAAATATACACAGTAAATAAAAATAAATAAATAATTTTTATGGTTTCATAAACTTTTTCTAGGTCTGAGAAAATTATAAAAATTAATTTATAGGTCGAATTAATAATTATTACATAATTAAACACTTATTATGTAAACAGGAGTTAAATAAGAAAATAATTGTAAAAATAAAGAAATATTTTTATAAATATTTTTCTACAGGTTATTTAACTGTCAGAAACTTATAAAAATTTTAAAAATAATTATTTATGTTTATTTGGTATTTTATGTAGAATTAAGCTTGTTTTGTGATTAAATTAAGAATAAAAAAAATATAAATACAAAATTTTAATAAAATACTTTCTTAAATTTTTCTACTGATTTTTATAATTAACTAAGACTATAAAAATTATGTATATGATTATTAGCTATTTAATTAATTATTTAGGTATATTATGGATAATATTGGTTTAATAAAGTACTATATTATTAAGTATCTTGTAAATTAAATAACAAATAGTATAACCAATTATGTTATATATTGTATATGTTAGTAATTAGTATATTATAAATATTAAATTAATCTAAGTCAATATAGTAATTATAGCTTGAATAATAATGCGTATATAATTATAAAACTATTAATAATTATGTAATACTAATAGTAAAAATATATATATATATATATATATATATATATATATATATATATATATATATATATATATATATATATATATATATATATATAATTAACTTAACTATGTAATAAAAGTTTATACACCTATAATATGTGAAGGTTATAATCAAGATAACGTGCACTATATATGAACCTCACCGCTACATATGGCCTAAGGTGGTCCTTGTTGCCTTATGGGAAATGCTTGTGGATTTCGAATGCCATGACATAGATTCTGGTCAAGAATCCTGGGCGCCCGGTAACAACTGATCATTCAAGTGACTTGTATGATAGTAATGAAATTTGAGATAGTCGTACAACGTCTTGTTAAAGATTATAACCCGAACTTTCTATAATTGGAAAGGTACTAAAAGTGGGAACTTTCCATAGATAGTAACCTTTCCAAAAATGGAATTTCTTTTAGAAAACCATTATCATTAGTATAGTTACTATACTTATATCTATTAGATAACATCTGATCGTACATTCTATCTCTAGGTTGAGATTTTCGGTCTACTTCAATTACAGCTACTTCCTAGTAAAATCTTTGTTGTGCTATTTTAAGGTGAGTTTCATTTGTTCCCTTTTTGTATATATTTTTGGGCTGAGAATACATGCGCAACTTTTATAACTGTTTTACGTTTAGACACAAGTAATCAAACTTTTATGCTATATACGTGCTTTGTCATGCTAAATTCCTGCCGTAATATCGTTAATTGCTGAGGTATAAGATGCAAACTTAATTATTGTGAATAGATCTATTGAGAGTAACGTCTCTAATCATTTGACCTCTGGTCTTTGGTTACATAATAATGATTCAACGACATGAATAACAAGTGTCACTGGGTAACTTTGTTTAGTCGCGATATTACAAACAGCAACTCTTTCGATTGAAATATTTGGTATTAATAAACTTTTAACTGAAATCTTGTGGTCAAATGCTATAATGAACTATTGATTTATGATAAACCTATGAACTCACTCAACCTCGTGTTGACTTTTTAAGCATGTTTATTCTCAGGTACTTAAATATTGCTTCCGCTGTATATCTGCTGCTTTGATGATGATTTCTTGCCATGCTTGGAGTCTTCATGCGTTACTTATCATTCCATTTAAAATCATTTAATGCTCTAAATACAATGTAATCTATTTATCTTCCGCTGCAAAACTCAATAAAACGTCTCATATAGAGTCGTTCTCGTTTATACGACTGTGATTTGATATAATTAGTCACAAATACCCCAGGCCCTATTTGGGGGTGTGACCGTGTAGCTTTAGGGTTTCGCAAGTTTGTTTGGCTTAAGGCGGAGGCATATGTGTAGGGGGGATGGATTTTAATTTAGGCCCGTGGTAGCGGATTTGGCTTGTTCTCTATTATCGTGTTTGTGTTGTTTTAAGTGAGTCAAGTATTTGGATACTTTGTTAGCAAGTTTAATTGGTTGGTTTACACAAAGTTAAATTGTTTTGATTTTGGTCAGTTCGATTTGTTATTTGGGAATAAATCGTCATCTGTACTTTAAAGTTTGTCATTTTAACTCGTGATCTTTGAATCTTTACTAATATATATATATATATATATATATATATATATATATATATATATATATATATATATATATATATATATATATATATATATAGTGAAATGATCCTGAGAGAACTTGACTATGTAGAGAACCTATAGCACCAACCATTTTTCACGGCACTTCTGTGATTTTCCCCCCGATCTGTTTACACAGTAAGGGGTATTTTCATCATTCAAATTAGGGATTATGGATTAGGAATAAATTCATTCGACAATCCAGTTCCCATTCGACAATACAGTTTTTTTTCCGATCGATTTTCATTGAATTCAATGGGAGATTCACATAAACATAGTTCTACATTTGCGAACTTCGCTGATTGTCGTCTTGTTCTTAATGATGATGGTAATGACTCAGATCGTATTGTGTTGTTTGATTCGAATGCCGATAACGATTTTGAAGACGGTGATGGTGAAGTTAATGACTTAGAGGTTTTCGAGTTTATTGATTTAGAGGGTGATTGTGAGTACATATCTTACTCTGTTCATACTTGTTCATACTGAAGTCTGTTCATACTTGTTCAATCTTTAACCAGGTTGGGTTCAATCTGCAAGCAGATTGGGTTCAATATGCAAGCAGATTGGGTTCAATCACAACAATAGTAAACTGAATGATTATACATACTTATAGTGTTAGATACAGATTGAGGTGAAGGTGATTTTATAAGGTGAATTCACTAGATGTAAGTACATTGAGGAGAAGAAGATGAGAAAACAGAGCAAATAAAGTGTGTCTGAAACTTGAATGTCAATATTGGCAAGATACAGACTAAAAGTCATTTTTTTGACCAGGTTGGTTCAATATGCAACCCGGTTGGGTTCAATCTGCAACCTGGTTAGTGTCAATCTGCAAGCAGATTGGGTTCAATCACAACAATAGTAAACTGAATGATTATACATACTTATAGTGTTAGATACAGATTGAGGTGAAGGTGAATTTAGCAGATATTATAGGTGATTTTATAAGGTGAATTCACTAGATGTAAGTACATTGAGGAGAAGCAGATGAGAAAATGGAGCAAATGAAGTGTGTCTGAAACTTGAATGTCAATCTTGGCAAGATACAGACTAAAAGTCATTTTTTTGACCAGGTCGGTTCAATATGCAACCCGGTTGGGGTCAATCTGCAAGCAGATTGGGTTCAATATGCAAGCAGATTGGGTTCAATCTGCAAGTAGATTGGGTTTAATCACAACAATAGTAAACTGAATAGTTATACATACTTATAGTGTTAGATACAGATTGAGGTGAAGGTGATTTTATAAGGTGAATTCACTAGATGTAAGTACATTGAGGAGAAGAAGATGAGAAAACAGAGCAAATAAAGTGTGTCTGAAACTTGAATGTCAATATTGGCAAGATACAGACTAAAAGTCATTTTTTTGACCAGGTTGGTTCAATATGCAACCCGGTTGGGTTCAATCTGCAACCTGGTTAGTGTCAATCTGCAAGCAGATTGAGTTCAATCACAACAATAGTAAACTGAATGATTATACATACTTATAGTGTTAGATACAGATTGAGGTGAAGGTGAATTTAGCAGATATTATAGGTGATTTTATAAGGTGAATTCACTAGATGTAAGTACATTGAGGAGAAGCAGATGAGAAAATGGAGCAAATGAAGTGTGTCTGAAACTTGAATGTCAATCTTGGCAAGATACAGACTAAAAGTCATTTTTTTGACCAGGTCGGTTCAATATGCAACCCGGTTGGGGTCAATCTGCAAGCAGATTGGGTTCAATATGCAAGCAGATTGGGTTCAATCTGCAAGTAGATTGGGTTTAATCACAACAATAGTAAACTGAATGGTTATACATACTTATAGTGTTAGATACAGATTGAGGTGAATGTAAATTTAGCAGATATTATAGGTGATTTTATAAGGTGAATTCACTAGATGTAAGTACATTGAGGAGAAGCAGATGAGAAAATGGAGCAAATAAAGTGTGTCTGAAACTTGAATGTCAATCTTGGCAAGATACAGACTAAAAGTCATTTTTTTGACCAGATTGGTTCAATATGCAACCCGGTTGGGTTCAATCTGCAAGCAGATTGGGGTCAATCTGCAAGCAGATTGGGTTGAATCACAACTATAATAATCTGTATGATGGATTCACTTCAGTCAATCTACACATTGTTATTCAGTTTATGCACACATTGTAGTTTGGATGATAAATTATTCACCTGGCTGTTTATGTACACATTGTTATTACTCTATGTACAAATTGTACTTTGCTATTAGATGCCAATCTTTTTTTCATTTTATAGGTCTTTATGTCCCAAAAAATTATTGTGTTAGTGTTCAATCTATAAATACTGCTGGGAAAAGGTTTTGGACCCCCACGGTTGCTGATAGCATTAAGCCATTAGTTGGAATGGCGTTTGATTCTATTAAAAGTGCGTTTACTTTTTATTGTGAGTATGCTATTCAAGGAGGTTTTGAAGCTATTAAATCATCTTCAAAATGGGCTGAATATGCTTCAGGGATTAGAATATAACTCACAAATATTTTCTGTGTAGTAAACATGGTTTTAAAGAAGATAAAGATAAGAATACAAAAAAAGATTTGATATGTAGTGCTGAAGTTTCTGTTGCAGACTTGGGTGAAGTGTCAACTGTTGATAATGATAACAACAAAAAGAAATCAAAGAAAAGGAAAAGACCATCACAGAAAGTTGGAAGTTGTGCTTGTTTTGTTACAAATCTTAATTCTGATAATAAATATCAACTTTTTAAGTTTACAGACAAACACAACTATATTTTGGTCCCTCCAGAACATATCAAGCATTTGAAATCTCAAAGGAAACATTTCAATTCTCAAAAGTGCTTTTTATTTCAGTTATGACAATCGGGTATCGGACCAAATAAAGTTTACAGAGTGTTGACAAAAATTCATGGTGGTCATGAACTTGTTTGGGCTTCTAAAAATGATTGAAAGAATTGGAAAAGAGATGTCAATAAGTATATTTTGAAAGCGGATGCAAAGATGTTTGTGCAGATGTTAACTACTAAGAAGAACTGTAATCCTGACTTTTTTTTTTTGAATATTTTACTGAACTTAAAGGTGAACGTCAGGAGTTAGCTGGTGCTTTTTGGACAGATGCAACTTCAAAACGAAATTATAAGTCTTTTGGAGATGTAGTATCTTTTGATGCAACTTTTCGTACAAACAGGTATTATTATTTAGTTTTTCTTTCTTTTCTTTATTTATTTTATTTTTTATACAGTCTGTGTGAATATTAATATTATTTTGTATTAATCTTTTTATGTATATGTTTAATTTTTGTAATACTTTTAATTTACGTTTTATCAGGTATGACATGGTGTTTATACCATTTACTGGCATTGATAACCATTTTAAATGTGTTACATTTGGTGCCGCTCTTTTAGCAAAGGAAGATGTACATTCTTATGATTGGTTGTTGAAAGCTTTCAAAAAAGCTTTTCCTGTTGAACCTCAAATTGTAATGACAGATCAAGATCCTTCAATGATGATTGCGGTTCAATCTGTGTTTCTTACAGCTAGGCATAGGTTGTGTATGTGGCACATTACAGATAAAATTACATCTAAGGTACTTTATCTACGTAAACTGATTCTTAATCTTTTCAACATAATTTATGATTGGGTTCAATCTGCAAGTAGATTGGGTTCAATCTGCAATCATATTGGGTTCAATCTGCAAGCATATTGGGTTCAATCTGCTAGCAGATTGGGTCCAATCTGCATGCAGATTGAGTTCAATCTGCAATCAGTTTTGGTGTTTAATCTTCTTATGTTTACAATCAACAATTTTATATGTATCTTTTATTTTGTTTTTCATTCATTGTCCTAATGTAGGTTGGTCATGCAATATCTAGAGCGGGTTTTAAATCTGAAATTTCTAATATTGTTTGGACTGATAAGTTGGATCCTGATGAATTTGATCGACGTTGGGTTTCAATTCTCCATAAATACAATCTTGATGATCATAATTGGTTGATTGACATGTTTAATCTTAGACAAAAATGGATTTCAGTTTATTTTAGGGATTGGGATATGTCTGGTTTAATGAGAACATCTTCTCGGTCAGAGAGTGAGAATCATATTTTTCAACAATTAATGAGTAGGAGTTCAACTCTTGTTGAATTTATATCTTTCTTTGAAACTGCTATGGAAATACAACGATATGAGCAGTCTAAGAATGATCACGAGTCTCTTTATAATACTCCCAAAATTGAAACGCAACGTCCTATGGAGAAGCATGCAGGTAAAGTGTTTACTCGTGCAGCTTTCTTTAAGGTTCAAGGTCAAATGAAAGCTGCTACTAGATACTGTATGAGTTATAAAATACAAAAACTGTCGGAGGATACTACAAAGTTTTGTATAGGGGACACAAGTGTAAAAACTTCAAACATTGATGAGACTATTGACAGAATTGCAAATCCTTATTATTTCGATGAGTCGATTCCAAGATTCAGTGATGTTATTGTCAATCGTAGAATAAAAGAAATTTTTTGCAACTGCAAAATGTATGAGAGGGTTGGTTATTTTTGCCGTCACATTTTATATGTTCTTAGAATGGATGCTGTGCCCAAAACAATATTTCCATCCAAGTATATCAAGAGACGTTGGTCATTACAATCCATACATTTAAATGATCGACAAAGTTTGTCTTTTTTAAATCATAATGGATCGTTGGGGATGAATATTAAGTATATTTATTATTTTGTTGACCAATGCATACATCTTAATATGCGTGATCCAGAAAAGATGAAGGTGTATAGAGATTTAATAAAAGATTTGAAAGATAAGGTTTTTAGTGAATCTGGAGAAACTTCAATGATGGGTTCTAATAATGACCTGATACCTGCTTTGGTTGGAATTCCTCAGCCAGACAACATTTCTGTTCATGCACCACAAGATATTCGGAACAAAGGATGTGGAAACAGGAGAATTACAAATGCTCATCAAGAAGCTCTTAATAAAAAAGGTCCAACATTTCACAAAAATTGCCGTCACTGTGGTAAATCACATCATAATGTCAGATCTTGCCCAGTTTTAAAAGAACAAGAGATTAGAGAAAAGCACATTGCGGAAGAGAATGCTAAAAGAGCAGCAGATATTGGAAACAAACAAGGTTTTGTTTCAAGGTCTGGGATAGATCTTTCAAATGATATCCATGGCCCAACGTCAGAATTACCAAGGTAAAGGTTTGTTTTAAAGAATTCATAGTTTTATACAAAAAGAATTCAACAACTGAATTTTGTGTTATGATTTATATAGGACTGCCGAAGATGTGATCAAGAGAGCAAAATCTAGAGTTAACACAAACTGTACTTCGGATGAAGGTGAATTTTTAAGGAAAGTCAATTTTTGTTGAATTTTACTAGAAACAAATGTAACATGACCTTAGAGAAGTTGTTTTTCAGTCAAACACTGGACAAACTTGAAATAAAACATTTAGAATTGGTCAAGTACTGCATCAATATTATATAAATTTTTATATACATTTTTTAAGATTATTTATTTTTTTGTAGGTTTTAATGGAGCACATTCTAAAAAATTTGCAATCGGGGGTACCAGCCATGGAGAATATAGGTTTTTGTAGGTTTTAATGGAGCACATTCTAAATATTACGCTTGCAGATCGACCCAATCTGCTTGCAGGTTATTGATTTTGCAATGGACAATTTAGGTTATAGTTTTGGTATTAATAAGATAGGAGACACAAGTAAACTGAGGAAGATGTTTTGAAAACCTATTATTGAATTTGTTTTGAGAACCTATTATTGTTTGATGAATTTTTTTTACTTTTAGATCTATATTTTCATTTGTCTGTGCAATTTTTTACACACAAATTCCATATCTTATTGCTATGTTTTACATATAATCTGCACACAGATTGTAACTCTATAAAATCAGTCAGTTTACTATTGGTGTATTTTGAACCCAATCTGCTTGCAGACTGAACTTAATCTGCCTGCAGATTGAACTTGATCTGCTAGCAGATTAAACCCAATCTGGTTGCTAAGAACTATTTTTTGCTGAGTTTATAACTGCAGATTTATTTTTTCAAAAATTCTTTATTCACTATATTCATCTACTAAATTCACCTTCATCTGTGGTACAGTTTGTATATTTTTAAAATAGGTTTATGAGTAAAGATTCAGAATTTACAAACAAGTTTTGTACAAATTGTTAAACATTCCAACAAATTAACTAGAAGTAATTGTGACAGATAATTTCTTCTACTTCATCTAAATTACAAGACAAACTAATCAAATCCCAAAATCTTATTTATTATCTTCGTCACTCGACCTTTTCTATACGTCAAGTCCATCCCAAAATGTTCACCTAAATCTACACACAAAATTTCAGTCAAGTGTGAGAACATATATAAAATAATTATATTAATTAATTAAAATAAAAAAAAATAAACTTTTAACTCACCAAGCTGTAACATTAATGTATTTAAAGTTTCCTATATCATAAGATAAAAAAAAATGTTAATAATTGTATACTAAGAATATGTAATAACATTTTTCATATGTTTTTTAAAGTACCTTTTGTAAATCTGTATCATTTAGCATTGTATCAATAACTTCGTACAACTCCTTTTTGGTCGGATCTTTTTTTTTTTTTTTTTCATTTTCACTTTCTGTTTCTGAATCATTATTTATCTCTATTGGTTTTTCTTCACTCATACCAACACCATCTTTAACCACAACATTTTTGTAACGACCCGCCAAAATCGCTATTGACGCGGTATGTTATTCCTTGATTTCATAGTGAGGTTTTGACCTCTACATGATTCGTTTTGTAAACATTGCATTCTTTTGAAAAGGCACACCATAAATGAATATCTAATTCCAAGTTTTTGACATCTGATGATTTCTACATATAGACAATCACCGTAAATAATAGTTGATAGTTAAAGCTAAGGGGTATAAAATACTATTAAATTTTAGCTGGAAATACTATTAAATACGATACAATTTTACATAAGATATTTATTTATTTAGAGAATGGATATACTTAAACCTTGCTACAACACTTATAGGCAGTGTACCTAATCGTACAGTAGTGTAGTTTTTAGTAAGTCCGGTGTAACGACCCGGAAATTTTCGACCAAATTTAAACCCTAATCTCTATATGTTTCCGACACGATAAGCAAAAACCCTAATGTTGAGTCTAGAAAGTCTAAAATCTATATTCGGATGATTAGTTACCCTTTTTGACCAAGCCTGACGATTCACGAACATTTATGTGTATATACGATATATACCTATTAATTGATAACGTTAACAAAGTATTAGATATGTAATATTTGGTTTCGATATAAGATTACTATATTTATCGGCGAGAGTAAAAGATAATATAATTTTTATGTATAATTATTATTATATATATAATATTTATAAATGATAAATATTCAATAAAGATTATCATATAATTATTAAATAATATTTACTACAAGAATATAGTTGTTATATTAATATTATTACTTTCATGATCATTGTAAATAATGATGGTAATACTAATATCAGAATGATTAATAATATTATTATTATTATCATTTTATTATTAAACTTATTATCATTATTGTTATTATTAATATCAGTATAATTAGTAATAAAATTATAATTTACATTTAAAAGAATTAATAACTATTAGTAAACTTATCTTTTTGTTATCATTATTTGTTATTAACAATATTATCATATTTATTATTATTATTATTATTATTATTATTATTATTATTATTATTATTATTATTATTAGTATTATTATTATTATTATTATTATTATTATTATTATTATTATTATTATTATTAGTATTATTATTATTATTATTATTATTATTATTATTATTATTATTGTTTCTATTATTAATATACTATTAGCATTTTTATAATATTAACAGTGTTATTAATATTAATGTATTATTATATTCAGTATATTTATTAATAATTATAAGTAAATAATATGTATAGAAACAGATATCGCATATTGCATCAGGAATATCTCTTTTCATTTTTTTATCTTCTCTTTGAATTTTCTGTTTGCTCGTGAGCTTATGTCGACTAACATGGTCCATAAATACGAATTGATTAACTCTGTTTTCTTTTAATCAATTATCAATTATCATTATCAATAACACTAGAATTAACAGAAACTGAAAACAAAACTAGAACTAGCGACCTCTGTTTCAAAACTTCTTGGCCATATTTCGATTTTGAACCAATTCTCAAAATGTATAAATGTAGAAAGGTTAGGAATTGTCTAGTGAATATATCTGTAAAATCTAAGATTTCAAATCCTTGTGTTAAGATCGAATTTCCTGAGTCAAACTTTGGTTTTTAAAAGTCAATCAATTTCTTCTTCGTTAAATTCGAGTACTATGATACGATTTTGATTTAAATGATAATTTCTATAGGTTATAGAAGAGATTTGAAACACATTTTGTATTATAACCTTTGTCCAAAACGCCCTCTAATTCGAGATCAATTTTTTTTTCTTCTTTTTATTTTTTTTTCTGTCCTCGAACAGCAGGTTGCTGTTTTTTTCTGTTTTATTTTTTTTAATTTACTTTCTGACTAATTAACTGTTCCGTAGTACATCTGGTTTGTTTCTGATTCTTAAAACAAGTTAAGATGTTAGAGTATGAGTGGTACGGGTTCCATTGATCCATAGATGAAGAAGATGAGATAGGATAACAGATATACAGGCTAAATAAATTTAGAAGGCATAATAAGTAGGAAAAACGAGATAGAGCAGATGGTTGGGTGCGTGTCGGGTGAGCATGAGGTCTAGGGTTCGAATCCCTGATGGCCACTATTATTTTTGGTCCAAATTCCATAAAGGTAGCTGCACTCTTTTATTAATATTATTATTTTAATTATCAATTATATTCCCATGATTATTATTATTGTTAATTGATATAATTTTTATTATTAGTACTATAATAATTATTGGTATTGTTATTATAATTAAGTTTAAAAAAAAAAATTTTTATTATTATCAACATTACTAATGTATTTATTATTATAAATTTTGTCATATAAGTATTAGTTATCATTGTTATTACAAATAGTAATATAAGTTGTATAAATATTATCATTATTATTATTAACATAATTATTAGTACTGTTATTATCAAACTTATTATCATTATTATCATTCTTATAAAATCAATATTTTTTTAACACTAAAACTATCAATATTATCATAAAAAGATACTTTTATATAAAAATCCAATACGATATGCTTTTATTACTAAAAAGATGCTATCTAAGTTATATAAATTAATATACAAATATATACTAAGCCTTAATATATAAAAATGATCTAAATAATAAATAGTATAACAAGTAATCTATTAATAACAAGATATACACATATAATTGATCGATTACAATTACGTGTATTAATATATCCACAAATGATATAGGTTCGTGAATCCGAGGCCAACCTTATACGTGTTCAATGATGTTATATGTATTTTTACTACAAAATACAGTATGGTGAGTATATAGTCCCACTTTTAAACTCTAAATATTTCGGGATGAGAATACATGCATTTTATGATTTACGTTATGGACACAAGTGATAAAAAAATATATTCTACGTTGAGTTGTACCACTGGCATACTTCCCTGTAGCTTGGTAACTACTATTTACATGTGGTATTGTAAACGCGAATCCTGTTGATAGATCTATCGGGCCTGACAACCCCAACCGGACTGGACGACCAGTATTCAACGGTTGCACAGTACTTCGTTTCGGTGACTACACTTGGTACAGTGTAGTGAGATTTCATAATAAAGGGAATATGCGACGTTGATTAAATGTTAAGTATGGTTATCATGTGCTCAACCACTTAGAATATTTTTATTAAAACGTTTATGTATATGAAATCTTGTGGTCTATATTTATAACGCTGCTAGCATTAAACCTATATCTCACCAACTTTATGTTGACATTTTAAAGCATGTTATTCTCAGGTACGAATTAAGTCTTCCGCTGTGCATTTGCTCATTTTAAAGACATTACTTGGAGTCGATCATCGCAATGGGACCAAATGTTGAAGATTTCGTCCGGATGGATAAGGACGGGTCGTCTCATGTGGTATCAGAGCGTTGGTCTTAGCGAACCAGGCCTTGCATTAGTGTGTCTAACTGGTAGTTGTTAGGATACATTAGTGAGTCTGGACTTTGACCGTGTCTGCCTGTCAAAAGTTTTGTTTATCATTTCCAGTCGGAAATCATCTGCTTATCATCCTTAGGAAATTGCCTGCCTATCATTCTTAAGTCTAAACACGTCCTACTGCATTTAGTGCATCGATAGTGTATAGACGAAATTCATATCTTAGCGCATCTAATAATTCCTATCTTAGCGTATCTGTAGATTTGCATGATATATGCCGTAAATTCTTCTGTAGTCTACAAAATCTTTAGTAATATATATGTAGATATTCTACATAGCTAGAATATCATCCGATATCCGAAAATCATTTCACAATCAAGAATCCTGTCCATTCACCAAATTGTTCTCTTGGCGATGAACCTGAAACGCTTACCGACGAACCTGTTCGAGAAACCCTTTTACCCTCTCATTTCTAGGGTATCCCGTTACGATTATATATTATCCTATATTTCGAATCTTACTCACCCGCTCGTTTCAATCGTCAATCATCCCGACATAATATAAGGAGTTAATGACCTACGTGCTCGAGTAATGGCTTTGGAGAATCTGGTGCGAAGGTTACAAACACCAGCAGTAGCACCAGCAACATAATCCGTACCACCATCATCAACGCCGACAATACTCTTAACACCCCAACCACAATCACGTCGTAAATCTCAACATCACAATCTGTACCTCGGATATCAACATCACACGCCTCAATAATACCATCTGTATTTCGAGTATAATCTTCGTTCTACATATCATTCTACATCGATTAATTTCGTTCTACGTATTGCACTACCTCATTTACCTTCGTTCGACATGGAAATTATGTAATCTCTAATGTTTTAGAGATCATGTAATCAAGTGTTAACAATAAATCAAATGAGTATAATATCTTATTGACTCATTAAATCCATGATTACATTCGACAAAAATATATATGCAAGTATATTTTCATAAAGATTGTAATAAGAAAAAAAAAAAAAATCTTTCGTACAAACTGTTAATGATGAAAATATTTTAACGGGTGGGTAGTACCCGAGGAATATTTAGAATTCACATTAATAAGTTACATTGTACATTCTTCGAATTTGATTCAACGATCATTTACTATCCTACTTACAACTACCGATATACGAATCCGTCCACCATAAAGTAACCATTTCTGTTCAAATTTTATATTTGGATTTTTACCGATCAGAATCCAACAAGTGGCATAATGAAGAAAACATTGGATATAATAAAATTGGTTAGAAACAAACGGATTAACTAATTGAAATATTGTTAAGATTCCACGCTAACTGTTCCGGCTAACTGTTCCCAGCTAACTGATTAACATTTAATTTATCGCAATTTACATTCTCGCAATTTTAATTTCAGCACTGTACATACTGTCGAGACACATGTGCAACAATACGTCGGATTAATTCTGAGACAACACGTTGTATAATGGGTCATGATATATATTTATTTATTTTTCGCACTTTAAATAACGGGACACGTATGCAAGGTTTCGACTTATCATATCGACCCATCTATATATATATTTCGGAACGACCATAGACACTCTATATTTGGCTATACAGGGTTGAGGTGGATTCCAAAATATATATATGGTTTGAGTTGTGATCGACACTGAGACCGGTACACGGGTCACGATACGTATTAATTAATTCGAATATTATATGTTTAATTTATATATATGAATTTATTGGACCATTGGACAATCGGACTATTGGACTGCTAACTTTGGACGATTAAAATAAATTAAAATGTTGAATATAACATATGAAACTAAATAATTCTTCAAGTTTGCCACTTGATTTTATCCTAAACCTCATTTGTACCTTGACAATTACAATTCGCGTTCAAATCTTTCATGATTCTTGGAAACACCTCGATCGAGAAGTTGAACCAGTCACACCTCGTCTATGGAAGAAAGATTCGTGCATACAGTTATGCACCTGAAAAATTTTCGAACTCGAAGTTATAGTTAAAATGTATCCGCATCGAATTCCTTATCATTCATTACCAAAAACAACCCTACAATTCCTTTTCAAGAAGCTAATTTTATCACAGCTCCACTTCAACTTCTCAGTAAGACTACTTCTACTATAACCTCGATGTTTATACCTTGTCCTTTCGCCGTCGTTACCGGAGAACCTTTCATATTTCACAACATTATCAACAGATGCACCAGCAACTCGTTATCTCTTTGGCAAAATCCGCAATCAGTATTTTGAAAATCTCGTAGAAATTTTCTTAGTTATATTGAAAACGTCTATCCCTAAGAATTACATATTTCGAATGTGAAGTTTCTGAAAAACACCCTGGACTATGAAGTAGTTCTTGAAATGCTGATGAAGCAGCAAAAACCGTAAACAACCTTAATAGTCAAAAGTTTACGATGAAGTACAGTATGTTGGAAAAGCCCAGAAAAAAAAAAAAAAAAAGAGAAGGGTTGAAACTGGAAAGCGGATTGAGCAAAGTATGAAGGAGACCGAGGATAAATCATGAAAACTAAACCCGACTTCAAAGAATCCAAACGATTCAGTGCCTGCTGAAACCATTAGTAAGAACCCTACTCCTTATTCTAAACCTTTCCAGATGATATTCTTCATCATCATCTTATCTTAGATATTATAAGATATCTTCATATCTTCCGTTATACATATTCTCCATATTTCTGGAAATATTTTTTCAACTGTTCCTATCTGCGATCATTTATCTCTCCGTAATATCTGCGTTATAATATAAAGAAACTATGTTAGTTTCTAAATTCTGAAACCTTCGAAATTAAAATGTGAATGTTTTGAAGTAGTGTTGGGAACTGATGCATGAATTAGTATAATATAATGAAACTTGATCAACTTCATTATATTACAGTAAGTCATGTTAAGTTTCTAATGGAATGTGACGATTCACAGTACCATCATCATGTGCCAAGTTACATGGCTCTTACATTCTATTCAATCTCCAAATATATTAGGAACATATCATCTTGATAGTTTTATCTTTCCGGGGTATTCTGGTAATTTGACAAGTCAAAATTGTGCCATTACCATTACCTTCTTAGAACATTAACTATGTTCAATCCTAATTTTATACCTACGAATTCCGGATCATTATTCGCTTGACTCGAGAATGGGAAGAAGAAACGAAGGGACAAAGCCCCAAAATAGAAATTGGGGTATAGATCGCAGCAAAAAGAAGAGAGTATTAACTATGGATGACAATAATTATAGAAAACAGAAACAAGAGCATCGAAGTATAAGGGGAGATATCAAACTCAACAACCACCCAGAATTTACAAACCGTGTATATCAATGCCGATAGCAATATAGAGACACTGGAGAACTAGAAACACTATCAACGCAAGAGTATAGTAGAAGTAAATAGACTCTTCTGGTGGTAAAGAAAAAAAAAGAAGAATGAAAGATATGAAAGTTAGAGATATAATAAGAATCAGGATTGAATGGAGCATATTAAGAATGGGTAGAGGAAGAAAGAATAAAATGTGTGGAGAATAAGGAAACGAAGGGGGTGGATTTATAGCAATATATCCGACAGGGAAATCAGAACAGATTATTGCATTAATCAAAGAAGATTTTGATTTCCTAAATCGCCGCAGAACTAGATCCTATTACGAAGATTTTCTTTCCGTAAATTCCAGAAATCAATCATAACGACGTCATCGGTTAAAACAATTTTATATTTACCCATTTCACTGTTTTGTGATAGCTTCACTCGTACGCTTCACATGATCGAATCGTTTTATCCATATCTTCCAATAATGATAAAACTCTATTATTATCTCATATTCGTCATGAAAACATTCCTATTGTTATTTATGACAACCTCTACCAAATTTCGGGGACGAAATTTCTTTAACGGGTGGGTACTGTAACGACCCGGAAATTTCCGACCAAATTTAAACCCTAATCTCTATATGTTTCCGACACGATAAGCAAAAACCCTAATGTTGAGTCTAGAAAGTCTAAAATCTATATTCGGATGATTAGTTACCCTTTTTGACCAAGCCTGACGATTCACGAACATTTATGTGTATATACGATATATACCTATTAATTGATAACGTTAACAAAGTATTAGATATGTAATATTTGGTTTCGATATAAGATTACTATATTTATCGGCGAGAGTAAAAGATAATATAATTTTTATGTATAATTATTATTATATATATAATATTTATAAATGAGAAATATTCAATAAAGATTATCATATAATTATTAAATAATATTTACTACAAGAATATAGTTGTTATATTAATATTATTACTTTCATGATCATTGTAAATAATGATGGTAATACTAATATCAGAATGATTAATAATATTATTATTATTATCATTTTATTATTAAACTTATTATCATTATTGTTATTATTAATATCAGTATAATTAGTAATAAAATTATAATTTACATTTAAAAGAATTAATAACTATTAGTAAACTTATCTTTTTGTTATCATTATTTGTTATTAACAATATTATCATATTTATTATTATTATTATTATTATTATTATTATTATTATTATTATTATTATTATTATTATTATTATTAGTATTATTATTATTATTATTATTATTATTATTATTATTATTATTATTATTATTATTATTATTATTATTATTATTATTATTATTATTATTGTTTCTATTATTAATATACTATTAGCATTTTTATAATATTAACAGTGTTATTAATATTAATGTATTATTATATTCAGTATATTTATTAATAATTATAAGTAAATAATATGTATAGAAACAGATATCGCATATTGCATCAGGAATATCTCTTTTCATTTTTTTGTCTTCTCTTTGAATTTTCTGTTTGCTCGTGAGCTTATGTCGACTAACATGGTCCATAAATACGAATTGATTAACTCTGTTTTCTTTTAATCAATTATCAATTATCATTATCAATAACACTAGAATTAACAGAAACTGAAAACAAAACTAGAACTAGCGACCTCTGTTTCAAAACTTCTTGGCCATATTTCGATTTTGAACCAATTCTCAAAATGTATAAATGTAGAAAGGTTAGGAATTGTCTAGTGAATATATCTGTAAAATCTAAGATTTCAAATCCTTGTGTTAAGATCGAATTTCCTGAGTCAAACTTTGGTTTTTAAAAGTCAATCAATTTCTTCTTCGTTAAATTCGAGTACTATGATACGATTTTGATTTAAATGATAATTTCTATAGGTTATAGAAGAGATTTGAAACACATTTTGTATTATAACCTTTGTCCAAAACGCCCTCTAATTCGAGATCAATTTTTTTTTCTTCTTTTTATTTTTTTTTCTGTCCTCGAACAGCAGGTTGCTGTTTTATTTCTGTTTTATTTTTTTAATTTACTTTCTGACTAATTAACTGTTCCGTAGTACATCTGGTTTGTTTCTGATTCTTAAAACAAGTTAAGATGTTAGAGTATGAGTGGTACGGGTTCCATTGATCCATAGATGAAGAAGATGAGATAGGATAACAGATATACAGGCTAAATAAATTTAGAAGGCATAATAAGTAGGAAAAACGAGATAGAGCAGATGGTTGGGTGCGTGTCGGGTGAGCATGAGGTCTAGGGTTCGAATACCTGATGGCCACTATTATTTTTGGTCCAAATTCCATAAAGGTAGCTGCACTCTTTTATTAATATTATTATTTTAATTATCAATTATATTCCCATGATTATTATTATTGTTAATTGATATAATTTTTATTATTAGTACTATAATAATTATTGGTATTGTTATTATAATTAAGTTTAAAAAAAAAAATTATTATTATCAACATTACTAATGTATTTATTATTATAAATTTTGTCATATAAGTATTAGTTATCATTGTTATTACTAATAGTAATATAAGTAGTATAAATATTATCATTATTATTATTAACATAATTATTAGTACTGTTATTATCAAACTTATTATCATTATTATCATTCTTATAAAATCAATATTTTTTTAACACTAAAACTATCAATATTATCATAAAAAGATACTTTTATATAAAAATCCAATACGATATGCTTTTATTACTAAAAAGATGCTATCTAAGTTATATAAATTAATATACAAATATATACTAAGCCTTAATATATAAAAATGATCTAAATAATAAATAGTATAACAAGTAATCTATTAATAACAAGATATACACATATAATTGATCGATTACAATTACGTGTATTAATATATACACAAATGATATAGGTTCGTGAATCCGAGGCCAACCTTATACGTGTTCAATGATGTTATATGTATTTTTACTACAAAATACAGTATGGTGAGTATATAGTCCCACTTTTAAACTCTAAATATTTCGGGATGAGAATACATGCATTTTATGATTTACGTTATGGACACAAGCGATAAAAAAATATATTCTACGTTGAGTTGTACCACTGGCATACTTCCCTGTAGCTTGGTAACTACTATTTACATGTGGTATTGTAAACGCGAATCCTGTTGATAGATCTATCGGGCCTGACAACCCCAACCGGACTGGACGACCAGTATTCAACGGTTGCACAGTACTTCGTTTCGGTGACTACACTTTGTACAGTGTAGTGAGATTTCATAATAAAGGGAATATGCGACGTTGATTAAATGTTAAGTATGGTTATCATGTGCTCAACCACTTAGAATATTTTTATTAAAACGTTTATGTATATGAAATCTTGTGGTCTATATTTATAACGCTGCTAGCATTAAACCTATATCTCACCAACTTTATGTTGACATTTTAAAGCATGTTATTCTCAGGTACGAATTAAGTCTTCCGCTGTGCATTTGCTCATTTTAAAGACATTACTTGGAGTCGATCATCGCAATGGGACCAAATGTTGAAGATTTCGTCCGGATGGATAAGGACGGGTCGTCTCATGTGGTATCAGAGCGTTGGTCTTAGCGAACCAGGCCTTGCATTAGTGTGTCTAACTGGTAGTTGTTAGGATACATTAGTGAGTCTGGACTTTGACCGTGTCTGCCTGTCAAAAGTTTTGTTTATCATTTCCAGTCGGAAATCATCTGCTTATCATCCTTAGGAAATTGCCTGCCTATCATTCTTAAGTCTAAACACGTCCTACTGCATTTAGTGCATCGATAGTGTATAGACGAAATTCATATCTTAGCGTATCTGATAATTCCTATCTTAGCGTATCTGTAGATTTGCCTGATATATGCCGTAAATTCTTCTGTAGTCTACAAAATCTTTAGTAATATATATGTAGATATTCTACATAGCTAGAATATCATCCGATATCCGAAAATCATTTCACAATCAAGAATCCTGTCCATTCACCAAATTGTTCTCTTGGCGATGAACCTGAAACGCTTACCGACGAACCTGTTCGAGAAACCCTTTTACCCTCTCATTTCTAGGGTATCCCGTTACGATTATATATTATCCTATATTTCGAATCTTACTCACCCGCTCGTTTCAATCGTCAATCATCCCGACATAATATAAGGAGTTAATGACCTACGTGCTCGAGTAATGGCTTTGGAGAATCTGGTGCGAAGGTTACAAACACCAGCAGTAGCACCAGCAACATAATCCGTACCACCATCATCAACGCCGACAATACTCTTAACACCCCAACCACAATCACGTCGTAAATCTCAACATCACAATATGTACCTCGGATATCAACATCACACGCCTCAATAATACCATCTGTATTTCGAGTATAATCTTCGTTCTACATATCATTCTACATCGATTAATTTCGTTCTACGTATTGCACTACCTCATTTACCTTCGTTCGACATGGCAATTATGTAATCTCTAATGTTTTAGAGATCATGTAATCAAGTGTTAACAATAAATCAAATGAGTATAATATCTTATTGACTCATTAAATCCATGATTACATTCGACGAAAATATATATGCAAGTATATTTTCATAAAGATTGTAATAAGAAAAAAAAAAAAAAATCTTTCGTACAAACTGTTAATGATGAAAATATTTTAACGGGTGGGTAGTACCCGAGGAATATTTAGAATTCACATTAATAAGTTACATTGTACATTCTTCGAATTTGATTCAACGATCATTTACTATCCTACTTACAACTACCGATATACGAATCCGTCCACCATAAAGTAACCATTTCTGTTCAAATTTTATATTTGGATTTTTACCGATCAGAATCCAACAAGTGGCATAATGAAGAAAACATTGGATATAATAAAATTGGTTAGAAACAAACGGATTAACTAATTGAAATATTGTTAAGATTCCACGCTAACTGTTCCGGCTAACTGTTCCCAGCTAACTGATTAACATTTAATTTATCGCAATTTACATTCTCGCAATTTTAATTTCAGCACTGTACATACTGTCGGGACACATGTGCAACAATACGTCGGATTAATTCTGAGACAACACGTTGTATAATGGGTCATGATATATATTTATTTATTTTTCGCACTTTAAATAACGGGACACGTATGCAAGGTTTCGACTTATCATATCGACCCATCTATATATATATTTCGGAACGACCATAGACACTCTATATTTGGCTATACAGGGTTGAGGTGGATTCCAAAATATATATATGGTTTGAGTTGTGATCGACACTGAGACCGGTACACGGGTCACGATACGTATTAATTAATTCGAATATTATATGTTTAATTTATATATATGAATTTATTGGACCATTGGACAATCGGACTATTAGACTGCTAACTTTGGACGATTAAAATAAATTAAAATGTTGAATATAACATATGAAACTAAATAATTCTTCAAGTTTGCCACTTGATTTTATCCTAAACCTCATTTGTACCTTGACAATTACAATTCGCGTTCAAATCTTTCATGATTCTTGGAAACACCTCGATCGAGAAGTTGAACCAGTCACACCTCGTCTATGGAAGAAAGATTCGTGCATACAGTTATGCACCTGAAAAATTTTCGAACTCGAAGTTATAGTTAAAACGTATCCGCATCGAATTCCTTATCATTCATTAGCAAAAACAACCCTACAATTCCTTTTCAAGAAGCTAATTTTATCACAGCTTCACTTCAACTTCTCAGCAAGACTACTTCTACTATAACCTCGATGTTTATACCTTGTCCTTTCGCCTTCGTTACCGGAGAACCTTTCATATTTCACAACATTATCAACAGATGCACCAGCAACTAGTTATCTCTTTGGCAAAATCCGCAATCAGTATTTTGAAAATCTCGTAGAAATTTTCTTAGTTATATTGAAAACGTCTATCCCTAAGAATTACATATTTCGAATGTGAAGTTTCTGAAAAACACCCTGGACTATGAAGTAGTTCTTGAAATGCTGATGAAGCAGCAAAAACCGTAAACAACCTTAATAGTCAAAAGTTTACGATGAAGTACAGTATGTTGGAAAAGCCCAGAAAAAAAAAAAAAAAAAAAAGAGAAGGGTTGAAACTGGAAAGCGGATTGAGCAAAGTATGAAGGAGACCGAGGACAAATCATGAAAACTAAACCCGACTTCAAAGAATCCAAACGATTCAGTGCCTGCTGAAACCATTAGTAAGAACCCTACTCCTTATTCTAAACCTTTCCAGATGATATTCTTCATCATCATCTTATCTTAGATATTATAAGATATCTTCATATCTTCCGTTATACATATTCTCCATATTTCTGGAAATATTTTTTCAACTGTTCCTATCTGCGATCATTTATCTCTCCGTAATATCTGCGTTATAATATAAAGAAACTATGTTAGTTTCTAAATTCTGAAACCTTCGAAATTAAAATGTGAATGTTTTGAAGTAGTGTTGGGAACTGATGCATGAATTAGTATAATATAATGAAACTTGATCAACTTCATTATATTACAGTAAGTCATGTTAAGTTTCTAATGGAATGTGACGATTCACAGTACCATCATCATGTGCCATGTTACATGGCTCTTACATTCTATTCAATCTCCAAATATATTAGGAACATATCATCTTGATAGTTTTATCTTTCCGGGGTATTCTGGTAATTTGACAAGTCAAAATTGTGCCATTACCATTACCTTCTTAGAACATTAACTATGTTCAATCCTAATTTTATACCTACGAATTCCGGATCATTATTCGCTTGACTCGAGAATGGGAAGAAGAAACGAAGGGACAAAGCCCCAAAATAGAAATTGGGGTATAGATCGCAGTAAAAAGAAGAGAGTATTAACTATGGATGACAATAATTATAGAAAACAGAAACAAGAGCATCGAAGTATAAGGGGAGATATCAAACTCAACAACCACCCAGAATTTACAAACCGTGTATATCAATGCCGATAGCAATATAGAGACACGGGAGAACTAGAAACACTATCAACGCAAGAGTATAGTAGAAGTAAATAGACTCTTCTGGTGGTAAAGAAAAAAAAAAGAAGAATGAAAGATATGAAAGTTAGAGATATAATAAGAATCAGGATTGAATGGAGCATATTAAGAATGGGTAGAGGAAGAAAGAATAAAATGTGTGGAGAATAAGGAAACGAAGGGGGTGGATTTATAGCAATATATCCGACAGGGAAATCAGAACAGATTATTGCATTAATCAAAGAAGATTTTGATTTCCTAAATCGCCGCAGAACTAGATCCTATTACGAAGATTTTCTTTCCGTAAATTCCAGAAATCAATCATAACGACGTCATCGGTTAAAACAATTTTATATTTACCCATTTCACTCTTTTGTGATAGCTTCACTCGTACGCTTCACATGATCGAATCGTTTTATCCATATCTTCCAATAATGATAAAACTCTATTATTATCTCATATTCGTCATGAAAACATTCCTATTGTTATTTATGACAACCTCTACCAAATTTCGGGGACGAAATTTCTTTAACGGGTGGGTACTGTAACGACCCGGAAATTTCTGACCAAAATTAAACCCTAATCTCTATATGTTTCCGACACGATAAGCAAAAACCCTAATGTTGAGTCTAGAAAGTCTAAAATCTATATTCGGATGATTAGTTACCCTTTTTGACCAAGCCTGACGATTCACGAACATTTATGTGTATATACGATATATACCTATTAATTGATAACGTTAACAAAGTATTAGATATGTAATATTTGGTTTCGATATAAGATTACTATATTTATCGGCGAGAGTAAAAGATAATATAATTTTTATGTATAATTATTATTATATATATAATATTTATAAATGATAAATATTCAATAAAGATTATCATATAATTATTGAATAATATTTACTACAAGAATATAGTTGTTATATTAATATTATTACTTTCATGATCATTGTAAATAATGATGGTAATACTAATATCAGAATGATTAATAATATTATTATTATTTTCATTTTATTATTAAACTTATTATCATTATTGTTATTATTAATATCAGTATAATTAGTAATAAAATTATAATTTACATTTAAAAGAATTAATAACTATTAGTAAACTTATCTTTTTGTTATCATTATTTGTTATTAACAATATTATCATATTTATTATTATTATTATTATTATTATTATTATTATTATTATTATTATTATTATTATTATTATTATTATTAGTATTATTATTATTATTATTATTATTATTATTATTATTGTTTCTATTATTAATATACTATTAGCATTTTTATAATATTAACAGTGTTATTAATATTAATGTATTATTATATTCAGTATATTTATTAATAATTATAAGTAAATAATATGTATAGAAACAGATATCGCATATTGCATCAGGAATATCTCTTTTCATTTTTTTGTCTTCTCTTTGAATTTTCGGTTTGCTCGTGAGCTTATGTCGACTAACATGGTCCATAAATACGAATTGATTAACTCTGTTTTCTTTTAATCAATTATCAATTATCATTATCAATAACACTAGAATTAACAGAAACTGAAAACAAAACTAGAACTAGCGACCTCTGTTTCAAAACTTCTTGGCCATATTTCGATTTTGAACCAATTCTCAAAATGTATAAATGTAGAAAGGTTAGGAATTGTCTAGTGAATATATCTGTAAAATCTAAGATTTCAAATCCTTGTGTTAAGATCGAATTTCCTGAGTCAAACTTTGGTTTTTAAAAGTCAATCAATTTCTTCTTCGTTAAATTCGAGTACTATGATACGATTTTGATTTAAATGATAATTTCTATAGGTTATAGAAGAGATTTGAAACACATTTTGTATTATAACCTTTGTCCAAAACGCCCTCTAATTCGAGATCAATTTTTTTTTCTTCTTTTTATTTTTTTTCTGTCCTCGAACAGCAGGTTGCTGTTTTTTTTCTGTTTTATTTTTTTTTAATATACTTTCTGACTAATTAACTGTTCCGTAGTACATCTGGTTTGTTTCTGATTCTTAAAACAAGTTAAGATGTTAGAGTATGAGTGGTACGAGTTCCATTGATTCATAGATGAAGAAGATGAGATAGGATAACAGATATACAGGCTAAATAAATTTAGAAGGCATAATAAGTAGGAAAAACGAGATAGAGCAGATGGTTGGGTGCGTGTCGGGTGAGCATGAGGTCTAGGGTTCGAATCCCTGATGGCCACTATTATTTTTGGTCCAAATTCCATAAAGGTAGCTGCACTCTTTTATTAATATTATTATTTTAATTATCAATTATATTCCCATGATTATTATTATTGTTAATTGATATAATTTTTATTATTAGTACTATAATAATTATTGGTATTGTTATTATAATTAAGTTTAAAAAAAAAATTATTATTATCAACATTACTAATGTATTTATTATTATAAATTTTGTCATATAAGTATTAGTTATCATTGTTATTACTAATAGTAATATAAGTAGTATAAATATTATCATTATTATTATTAACATAATTATTAGTACTGTTATTATCAAACTTATTATCATTATTATCATTCTTATAAAATCAATATTTTTTTAACACTAAAACTATCAATATTATCATAAAAAGATACTTTTATATAAAAATCCAATACGATATGCTTTTATTACTAAAAAGATGCTATCTAAGTTATATAAATTAATATACAAATATATACTAAGCCTTAATATATAAAAATGATCTAAATAATAAATAGTATAACAAGTAATCTATTAATAACAAGATATACACATATAATTGATCGATTACAATTACGTGTATTAATATATCCACAAATGATATAGGTTCGTGAATCCGAGGCCAACCTTATACGTGTTCAATGATGTTATATGTATTTTTACTACAAAATACAGTATGGTGAGTATATAGTCCCACTTTTAAACTCTAAATATTTCGGGATGAGAATACATGCATTTTATGATTTACGTTATGGACACAAGTGATAAAAAAATATATTCTACGTTGAGTTGTACCACTGGCATACTTCCCTGTAGCTTGGTAACTACTATTTACATGTGGTATTGTAAACGCGAATCCTGTTGATAGATCTATCGGGCCTGACAACCCCAACCGGACTGGATGACCAGTATTCAACGGTTGCACAGTACTTCGTTTCGGTGACTACACTTGGTACAGTGTAGTGAGATTTCATAATAAAGGGAATATGCGACGTTGATTAAATGTTAAGTATGGTTATCAAGTGCTCAACCACTTAGAATATTTTTATTAAAACATTTATGTATATGAAATCTTGTGGTCTATATTTATAACGCTGCTAGCATTAAACCTATATCTCACCAACTTTATGTTGACATTTTAAAGCATGTTATTCTCAGGTACGAATTAAGTCTGTAGCGACCCGACCAATTCATATTTGACGGCGCCGTCTACTTAGGTCCCGTTACGTGGTCATAAGTCTTTAAGACAAAGTTTGACCAAAATATGTCGCCTTCATTTCAAAATAAAGATTTGTTCCCAAAGTTTACAAGAATTGTTCAACCAATAGTTAAGTTACAACGTTATAATACGAATGACATCTAGGCGACACGGTTTAAAGTAAAGTCAAAAGACGCTCCATGAAATGCACATATACTCGACATCCAATGCAAGTATCAAATAATGAGCGGAAGCATGTATCATGTATCGTTCAAGGACCTGAGAAAAACATAGAAATCTGTCAACGAAAACGTTGGTGAAATCATAGGTTTAAGTAAGTAAGTACAAGTGAACCACAAGATTTGCATCAATGAATTAGTAGTAATACATTCCAAAAGTTTGTTTCACGAGCACCCAATTATCAATGCTTAACATTTCCTTCCATTGAACCCCATCACTTAGTGCTAGAACATACACTGTTTCTCGAAAATATATTTCATTCGTAAACGGTAGCGAACCGTTTGAATGAGGGTTTGTCAAACCCATATGGATCCATACAACATAAGTTCTCGCTTACACCCGGCAAGTGTAACTAATGATAATCGAATTGAGGATTTTGTTCTAAACTCGTATGTAGAATGTTTATTTTTCTTGTACTTGTGTTCACTTAGTAAGGAAATGTTTATGTTTTCTCATCCCAAATGTAAGTTCAAAAAGAGTAAAAGTGGGACTATGATCTCACCTTGAGTGCACGAGTAGTAAAGTACTTCGACAAGTAAACGTGTGCAAAGAACAATGCTAGTCTTGACCTAAACAATAGGTTGTATCAATAACGGTAAACACGATAGGTCAAAGATGTTCAATTAGTCCTATGGCTCGTTACGACTCAATAATGTAGCATGTGAATCAAGTTGTCATGTTTCATGCAAGATACAAGTATAAAAGCATGTTAGAACGATTGCACAACCATTTGGTTAAGTTTGATTAAAAGTCAAACTTGGTCAAAGTCAAAGTCAACGGGGTCGGGTCGGGTATCCGACAATTTTTCTAAGTTATATAATCATATATGAGCATGTTGGCCAAGTTTCATGTTAATCGGAGGTCTAGAACATGCCAAACATTTTTCGTCAAAAGGTCAAGCAAACAGCCAGTTTTAGGCAAACGGGACGGCGTCCCAAGTTGCTAGACGGCGTCCCAAAATGAAGGTTGGGACGGCGTCCCAAGTTGCTAGACGGCGTCCCAAAATGAAGGTTGGGACGGCGTCCCAAGTTGCTAGACGGCGTCCCAAAATGAAGGTTGGGACGGCGTCCTGAGTTTCTGGACGGCGTCCTGGTTGGTTTGCAGGCCCTGTTTGCTGCAACTCTAAGTGCACGAACCAACAATCAAACCAACCCAAATTACAAACCGCAAATAATTAGAACATGTATTTTATACCACCGGAAAGGTAATTTGACGAGGAAAACACCTAGACACATTTCATCAAGCAATTCAACACTTACACACCCCAAAACCGCATTTAAACGTCCATAATCAAGGTTCAAGTTCCAAATATGCATTTCATGATTCGGGCAACCAATTTACATGTATGATATGCCGTTTCGAAGGTAATCATACACACATTGCAACAAAATTCTCATCTACAATATTTCATAGCATTTGGTGCATCAAAAGTTCATCTAAAGCTTATCAAACCCTAATCCAAGTTCACAAAATCACTAATCATGTTCTTGGAGTTTCCTTAATCAACCTATACATCAAAACGAAGCTAATGATACTAGGAACACAATTAGAACATGAACTTTTAACATCTAACAACATATGATCATCCAAAATTCAAGAACAACACACCAAAATTCAAGTTCATGCTAGTTACACTAAAACAACGAGATCGAGCATACAAATTACATACACGACATCACAATGAGCCATAGACACTAACTAACACCATTTCAAGTCAAAAACACGAATTTAGAGAAATCTAGAGTTTTAGAAATGTTACCCAAACGAGATGAAGTTGGTACCAAAATGAAGAGGATGAAGAGAGGATCACGAATATGTAATTTATTTTGTTGTAAGCCTCTTAGATCGGATTTAGATGATGATTGAATGAATTTTGTAAATGGGTGTGTGTTCTTGCTAGAGAGAAAGAGAGAGATGGAGATGATAATGAATGGGTGAAAGGGGTTTGACCCTTTGACCTAGTCAAGGGTTTGATCCCTTGTCAAGTTTAGTCCCTCAACTTTCGTTCGGGTGCGGGAATTACCTAAACGAGATAATTTAAAACGCGCATCAACGGGAGATGTTATAAACATATAACGGACTTTATATTAGTATAACGGAAAAGTAAATGGAAAAAGGCGGGATGTTACATTACCTACTCCTTAAAAGAAATTTCGTCCCGAAATTTAAGTAGGCGTAGTAGTCGTTGTTTCTTCCTCGAGATCTTGGGTTTCCGAATTCATGAATAGATGAGGATACTTCCTTTGCATTTGATCTTGTCTTTCCCAAGTAAACTCGGGTCCTCTTTTGGCATTCCAACGAACCTTGACAATCGGGATTCGGCTTTGTTTCAATGTCTTGACGGAGGTGTCCACAATTTCAACCGGTTCCTCCACAAAATGAAGTTTGTCATCAATAGTAAGTTCTTCGAGAGGGATGACGATATCGGGTTCGGCAAGACACTTTTGAAAGTTAGATACATGGAAGGTAGGATGAACGGAGTTCAATTGAGGCGGAAGATCTAAACGATAAGCAACGGTTCCAATACGCTCCAAGATTTCGAAAGGACCAATATACCGCGGATTTAGCTTCCCGCGTTTCCCAAAACGGATTACACCCTTCCAAGGTGCGACTTTTAACATTACTCGGTCACCGACTTGAAATTCAAGATCGTTGCGTCGTTTGTCGGTATAGCTCTTTTGACGACTTCGGGCCGTCCTAAGCCTATCTCGGATTTGAACGATTTTCTCGGTGGTTTCGTGAATGAGTTCGGGTCCGGTGATTTGCACGTCGCCTACCTCGGCCCAACAAAGAGGTGAACGACATTTGCGGCCATATAGCGCTTCAAAAGGTGCGGCTTTAATACTCGCGTGATAACTATTGTTGTAAGAGAACTCGGCGAGAGGTAAGTGCTTGTCCCAAGCTTTTCCAAAATCAACCACGCAAGCTCGTAACATGTCCTCTAAGGTTTGAATTGTACGTTCGCTTTGTCCATCGGTTTGAGGATGATATGCGGTGCTCATGTCTAAACGCGTTCCCAACGCTTCTTGCAATGTACGCCAAAATCTAGAAACGAAACGGCCATCTCGGTCGGAGATAATCGATAAAGGTACACCGTGTCGGGCTACGATCTCCTTAATGTAAAGTTGTGCAAGTTTCTCCATTTTGTCCGTTTCTTTCATGGCAAGGAAGTGTGCGGATTTGGTGAGACGGTCAACAATAACCCAAATGGTATCATAACCGCCCGTCGTTTTTGGTAGTTTGGTGATAAAATCCATCGTTATCCTTTCCCACTTCCATTGCGGGATCTCGGGTTGTTGAAGTAGTCCGGACGGTCTTTGGTGTTCGGCTTTGACTTTGGAACATGTCAAACACTTGGAAACATAAGTAGCTACGTCCCTTTTGATGTTCGGCCACCAATATAGTTGTTTAAGGTCGTGGTACATCTTATTGGCACCGGGGTGAATCGAGTATCGTGACTTATGGGCTTCATCTAAAATAAGGCTTCGTAGATCCCCATAACTAGGCACCCAAATTCTTCCGGCGAAATATCGGAGTCCGGTTTCTTTAACTTCGAATCGAGAGGTGAGGACGTTCAAGTGTTCGAGAGAGATGTTTTCATCCTTGAGAGCCTCATCTTGGGCTACCCGAATTTGGCTATTAAGGTTGGTGTGAATGGTGATGTTTAAAGCTCGGACACGGAGAGGCACCGCTCTTTCTTTTCGACTTAAGGCATCGGCTACTACATTTGCCTTCCCGGGATGGTAACGAAGCTCGCAATCGTAATCGTTTAAGGTTTCAATCCACCTTCGTTGTCTCATGTTTAGTTGTTTTTGATCGAAAATGTGTTGAAGGCTTTTGTGATCGGTGAAGATAGTACTCTTGGTTCCATAAAGATAGTGTCTCCACATTTTAAGTGCAAAGACAACGGCTCCGAGTTCGAGATCATGTGTCGTATAGTTTCGTTCATGAATTTTGAGTTGTCGAGAAGCATAAGCAATGACTTTCGTTCGTTGCATCAATACACACCCAAAACCATGTTTTGAGGCATCGCAATATACAACAAAGTCATCATTGCCTTCGGGAAGTGACAAGATAGGAGCGGTGGTTAGCTTCGTTTTCAAGATTTGGAATGCGGATTCATGTTCGGTCGCCCAAATGAATTTCTTTCCCTTGTGAGTCAATGCGGTTAGAGGACGTGCAACCAAAGAGAAATTTTCGATGAATCTACGATAGTACCCGGCGAGACCTAAAAATTGACGAATGTGAGTAGGAGTAGTAGGAGTCTCCCATTTACTAATGGCTTCGATCTTCGTGGGATCGACTTTAATGCCTTGATCACTTACAACATGACCAAGAAATTGAACTTCCTTCAACCAAAATTCACACTTGGAGAATTTGGCATAAAGTCGTTCTTGTCTCAAGAGTTCAAGCACAAGTCGGAGATGTTGTTCGTGCTCTTCTTCATTTTTAGAATAGATCAATATATCATCGATGAACACAATAACGAATTTATCGAGATACGGTTTGCACACGCGGTTCATAAGATCCATGAACACCGCCGGTGCGTTAGTGAGACCAAATGGCATGACGAGGAATTCATAACTACCATAGCGAGTCCGGAAAGCGGTTTTGGAGACATCTTCCCCCTTAACCCTTAATTGATGATAACCCGAGCGGAGATCGATTTTCGAATATACACAAGACCCTTGTAGTTGATCAAAGAGGTCATCGATGCGAGGAAGAGGATATCGGTTCTTAACCGTCAATTTATTTAGTTCACGATAATCAATGCACATTCGTAGGGATCCGTCTTTCTTTTTAACAAACAAAATCGGAGCGCCCCAAGGTGAATGGCTAGGTTGGATAAAACCACGGTCAAGTAGTTCTTGGATTTGACTTTGCAATTCTTGCATTTCGGATGGAGCGAGTCTATATGGTGCACGTGCTACGGGTGCGGCTCCCGGAATAAGATCGATTTGGAATTCAACCGGTCGATGAGGTGGAAGACCCGGCAATTCGTCGGGAAATACATCGAAAAAGTCACTAACAATTGGCACATCATCGATATGCTTCTCATCGGACTCGACTTTCTTAACGTGGGCAAGGATCGCAAAACAACCCTTACGGAGTAGTTTTCTAACTTTAAGGCACGAAACGAGGTTGAGTCTGGTGCAACTCTTATCGCCATAAACAATCAAAGGTTCACCATTCTCGATAGGAATTCGGATTGCGTTAAGATCACAAAGGATGTGAGATTTCGTTTTGACTAACCAATTCATACCGATTATTACATCAAAGCTTCCTAGTTCCATGGGTATTAAGTCAATTTCAAATTTCTTACCCAAAATGTTTAACGCACACCCCCGGTAATATGTGTCGGCACTTAATAGTTTCCCGTTAGCCACTTCAATGGTATAAGGGGTATCTAATGGAAGAGGTGGAGTGCTAAAAGAATGAGTCAAAGTCTTGGATACAAAGCATTTATCGGCACCCGAATCGAATAAGCAAGAGACATAAGAATTGTTGAGAAGAAACGTACCCGTGACTAGTTCAGTGTCATCCCGGGCTTCCTCGGTGTTAATGTTGAAAGCTCGGCCGCGCGTATTGGGGTTATCTTTCTTCTTTGGGCATGCATTTCTATAATGACCCGTTTGGCCACATTCGTAACAAGTGCCCGTCTTTGGTGCATTGGGCCACTTTCGAGCGACGGGAGTGGCACTTTTACAATCGTTGGCCTTATGACCAATTCCTTGGCACCGATGGCAAATTAGCTTACTACATTCGCCAAAGTGATGTTTGTTGCATTTGTTGCAAAAAGGTAGATTCCCGGCATAACCCTTCTTGCCGTCGAAAGTGAAAGATTTCTTGGCAAAGTTGTTGTTGCTTGATTGGGAGGGTTCCCACTTTCTTTTGTTGCCGCCCGATTTATCCTCGGCCTTAGGTGCCGGAACTACGATTTCGTCAACCGTTTCAATTAGTTGGCGAGCCATGTTCATAGCGGCTTGATGAGTAGTGGGTTTGGATGACATCACCCCTTGTTTGATGCTTTTTGGAAGACCGAGCGTGTAGAGCTCAATCCTTTGAGATTCGGGGTTAACAAGATTAGGACACATCAAGGATAGTTCGGCGAAGCGTTGATTATAAGCTTTAAGATCGTTTCCGACCGCTTTCAAAGCTCTTAGTTCTTCCTCAAGCTTTCGGGTTTCTTCGCGCGGAAAATATTCAACAATCATCTTTTCCTTTAGATCGGCCCAAGAGAGGGCATGAGCTTCATCGGTACCCACCGATTGAACATAGGTGTTCCACCATGTTAGAGCAATTCCGGAGAAAGTGTGAGTGGAGTATTTGACCTTGTCTTGGTCCCGACAACCGCTTATGCTAAAGACGGCTTCCGTTTGCTCAAACCATCGGGTGAGCACGACCGGTCCCCCGGTTCCATCAAAAGTGTGAGGTTTGCACCCCATGAAAGCTTTATAGGAGCATCCCTCGTTTGAGTTTCCGGCTCCATTGTTGTTGTTGTTGTTGTTGTTGTTGTGGTTGTTATTATTATTGTTGTTGGATGAGTGACCGGCCATGGCCGCATCTACGGCGGTGGCTATCATCCGTTCGAGAGCTTGTTCGGGAGTTTCATTGCGGCGTACACGACGAGGAGCCATTGTTCCTTCAAGACACAAGAATATCATTGATTAGTATTCTCAATAATATTAACCGTGATATAGAATAAAGATAAAGAGAAGTTTTTCCTCGACTCTCCTTAAATTCTTTATGTCATAATGTCGGAACGTTCATATGAGTCACCGTAATATAATCCCGGAAATTATATTACCCTGATTCATATGTGCATTCGACATCATTTCATATAGTCAAGGTGGCGCGTCAATCAAATTAAACAACGTGAGATTAAGATGAACTAAGAGTAGATATGAGTAGAAGCGTTCGAGTATAAATGCACAAGTAGTCAAGTAATTCCTACTTCAAGTCTATATGCCGGTTGTAGTCTAGACTCACCAATGTACCCTATGACTCGGGGTTGACACTAATGAACTCTAAATCCCTACAACCAACGCTCTGATACCATCTGTAGCGACCCGACCAATTCATATTTGACGGCGCCGTCTACTTAGGTCCCGTTACGTGGTCATAAGTCTTTAAGACAAAGTTTGACCAAAATATGTCGCCTTCATTTCAAAATAAAGATTTGTTCCCAAAGTTTACAAGAATTGTTCAACCAATAGTTAAGTTACAACGTTATAATACGAATGACATCTAGGCGACACGGTTTAAAGTAAAGTCAAAAGACGCTCCATGAAATGCACATATACTCGACATCCAATGCAAGTATCAAATAATGAGCGGAAGCATGTATCATGTATCGTTCAAGGACCTGAGAAAAACATAGAAATCTGTCAACGAAAACGTTGGTGAAATCATAGGTTTAAGTAAGTAAGTACAAGTGAACCACAAGATTTGCATCAATGAATTAGTAGTAATACATTCCAAAAGTTTGTTTCACGAGCACCCAATTATCAATGCTTAACATTTCCTTCCATTGAACCCCATCACTTAGTGCTAGAACATACACTGTTTCTCGAAAATATATTTCATTCGTAAACGGTAGCGAACCGTTTGAATGAGGGTTTGTCAAACCCATATGGATCCATACAACATAAGTTCTCGCTTACACCCGGCAAGTGTAACTAATGATAATCGAATTGAGGATTTTGTTCTAAACTCGTATGTAGAATGTTTGTTTTTCCTGTACTTGTGTTCACTTAGTAAGGAAATGTTTATGTTTTCTCATCCCAAATGTAAGTTCAAAAAGAGTAAAAGTGAGACTATGATCTCACCTTGAGTGCACGAGTAGTAAAGTACTTCGACAAGTAAACGTGTGCAAAGAACAATGCTAGTCTTGACCTAAACAATAGGTTGTATCAATAACGGTAAACACGATAGGTCAAAGATGTTCAATTAGTCCTATGGCTCGTTACGACTCAATAATGTAGCATGTGAATCAAGTTGTCATGTTTCATGCAAGATACAAGTATAAAAGCATGTTATTGCACAACCATTTGGTTAAGTTTGATTAAAAGTCAAACTTGGTCAAAGTCAAAGTCAACGGGGTCGGGTCGGGTATCCGACAATTTTTCTAAGTTATATAATCATATATGAGCATGTTGGCCAAGTTTCATGTTAATCGGAGGTCTAGAACATGCCAAACATTTTTCGTCAAAAGGTCAAGCAAACAGCCAGTTTTAGGCAAACGGGACGGCGTCCCAAGTTGCTAGACGGCGTCCCAAAATGAAGGTTGGGACGGCGTCCCAAGTTGCTAGACGGTGTCCCAAAATGAAGGTTGGGACGGCGTCCCAAGTTGCTAGATGGCGTCCCAAAATGAAGGTTGGGACGGCGTCCTGAGTTTCTGGACGGCGTCCTGGTTGGTTTGCAGGCCCTGTTTGCTGCAACTCTAAGTGCACGAACCAACAATCAAACCAACCCAAATTACAAACCGCAAATAATTAGAACATGTATTTTATACCACCGGAAAGGTAATTTGACAAGGAAAACACCTAGACACATTTCATCAAGCAATTCAACACTTACACACCCCAAAACCGCATTTAAACGTCCATAATCAAGGTTCAAGTTCCAAATATGCATTTCATGATTCGGGCAACCAATTTACATGTATGATATGCCGTTTCGAAGGTAATCATACACACATTGCAACAAAATTCTCATCTACAATATTTCATAGCATTTGGTGCATCAAAAGTTCATCTAAAGCTTATCAAACCCTAATCCAAGTTCACAAAATCACTAATCATGTTCTTGGAGTTTCCTTAATCAACCTATACATCAAAACGAAGCTAATGATACTAGGAACACAATTAGAACATGAACTTTTAACATCTAACAACATATGATCATCCAAAATTCAAGAACAACACACCAAAATTCAAGTTCATGCTAGTTACACTAAAACAACGAGATCGAGCATACAAATTACATACACGACATCACAATGAGCCATAGACACTAACTAACACCATTTCAAGTCAAAAACACGAATTTAGAGAAATCTAGAGTTTTAGAAATGTTACCCAAACGAGATGAAGTTGGTACCAAAATGAAGAGGATGAAGAGAGGATCACGAATATGTAATTTATTTTGTTGTAAGCCTCCTAGATCGGATTTAGATGATGATTGAATGAATTTTGTAAATGGGTGTGTGTTCTTGCTAGAGAGAAAGAGAGAGATGGAGATGATAATGAATGGGTGAAAGGGGTTTGACCCTTTGACCTAGTCAAGGGTTTGATCCCTTGTCAAGTTTAGTCCCTCAACTTTCGTTCGGGTGCGGGAATTACCTAAACGAGATAATTTAAAACGCGCATCAACGGGAGATGTTATAAACATATAACGGACTTTATATTAGTATAACGGAAAAGTAAATGGAAAAAGGCGGGATGTTACAAAGTCTTCCGCTGTGCATTTGCTCATTTTAAAGACATTACTTGGAGTCGATCATCGCAATGGGACCAAATGTTGAAGATTTCGTCCGGATGGATAAGGACGGGTCGTCTCATCCGGTTCGTTCCACAGGGAAAATCTTTAAACAAAGCTTAACGCTATATTAGTTTACTTTTATAAAAATACAAATATATAAGTAATATTATTATTATAAAAGGGGGTTTTTACCGTTTAATGACCGGTTTGTCGATTTTAATTCTTCAGTCGCAGTTAAAACCAAATGTAAAATATTAAATAAAAGACTTAATTTAAAGCGTAAAGTAAATAACGATAATGAAATTGCGAATAATAAAAGTGTGATAAAATAAACTTGCGATAATTAAAAAGTACGATAATTAAAAGTGCAATTAAATACAATAACAATAAAAATGCGATAATTAGAAGTGCAATTAAATATAAAATAAAGGAAATTAAATATGAAATAAAAGAATTATGCTTATTTAAACTTCCGTAATCATGATGTTTGACGTGTTGATTTTAGTTTTATGCCCATGGGTTAATTGTCCTTTGTCCTGGATTATTTAATATGTCCGTCTGGTTTTTGTCCATAACAGTCCATCAGTCATAAATATAAAGTGCGAGTGTCCTCGTCAAATTATTCTTATACCCGAAGTTAAATATTCCAACTAATTGGGGACTTAAACTGTAACAAGATTTTAATACTTTGTTTAATAATTACACCAGGTTATCGACTGCGTGTAACCCAAGGTTTTAATACTCTGTTATCAATTATGCCAAGTGTCCTTGTACATAATTTCACCCCTGTTTTAATAATTCTAGTGGCTATTAATCCATTCCCGTGTCCGGTAAAATGAATAATTATTGGTATTTATAGATATTCCGCCCACCGTACCCAGTCAAGCGTATGTGGTTATATATAAATACGTCGAATTATAAGTTTGTATATTAAATTAACAAGGTATTGTTTAGTTAATATAAAACCCATTAATAGCCCATAGTCTAATTTCCACAAGTGTCGTTCTTTTATCCAAACCCCAATTATGGTACAAGGCCCAATTACCCAATTTTAGTAATTAGCCCAACATCATGATTACTTCGGATTAAATAAGCATAATAATAACTTAGCTACGAGACATTAAATTAAAAAGGTTGAACATAACTTACAATGATTAAAAATAGCGTAGCGTTACACGGACAGAATTTCGACTTACACCCTTACAACATTCGCTAACATACCCTTATTATTAGGATTAAAATTAAAATTAAAATTAAAATTAAAATATAAATTATAAATATAAATATTACGTATAGATATAGAGAGATTGATATATTATGATTATGAAAATGATCAGAATTCGTTTGCTTTTATAGGAATTTTCGTCCAGGTAATCTCCGCGACTCGCGGAATTTTTTACCTTCAAACTCCGCGAGTCGCGGAGTTTGAAATTCCAGCTCACCAACTTTGGAGTCTTTCTTGCCGACGGATTTTTATTATTTATATAATATATAAATAATTATAAGAATTATTTAAATATTATATTATATTTATGTGCATAGTTGACTTGTAATTTTTAGTCCGTTGCGTCGAGCATTGAGAGTTGACTCTGGTCCCGGTTCCGGATTTTCGAACGTCCTTGCGTATAATTTAATATCTTGTACTTTGCGTTTTGAATCTTGTACTCTTGTAATTTCGAGACGTTTCTCATCAATAATTGGAACCTCTTTGATTGTATTTTGTACTTTTGAGCATTTTGGTCGTTTGCGTCTTCAATTCGTCGAATCTGTCTTTTGTCTTCACCTTTTAATATTTAAACGAATATCACTTGTAAATAGAACAATTGCAACTAAAAGCTTGTCTTTCTTGGGGAATAATGCTATGAAATATATGTTCGTTTTTAGCATTATCAAATATTCCCACACTTGAGCGTTGCTTGTCCTCAAGCAATATAGTCTTGAAATACTAGAATCACTTCTTTATTCTTCACACTTTGTACATCAGTGATTTCTATACGGCGGTATAAACAATGGTAGTAACGATATGGTTTACAGTCCCACATGACTATAAAAATTTAGATCCATTAAGGAAATTAGATCTTTATGAAAACATTTGATCTTTTGAAAATTAAATCTAGTTTTTACCCTAGATAAGTTTTCCGGAATAACCCTTCACCGGTGTTTGCAAATTATTTTTGTGGGTTTGGTGGGTTTCAGATTTGAAAATTTTAGCTCAAAACTTGCGGTTTTGTGCACCCACTTGCTAACCTTGTATTAGGAAAGCAACACGTCCAGTTTACTTGTCCCGTATATTACCTTTCGGTAAACTACCGTCCGGTTGTAAAGGAAAGCGTTGAACAAGCAACTGTTAAGGCAATGTCCCCTGACATGCTTTTAATTTTGGTCTATAACGTGTCGGACGCAATTACTATCCTTTGTAGGAGCAATAGTAAAGCTCACCCTTTTAATTTGTCGGTCTGGCACAAGGTCCTGTCTTTGACCATGCTATGCAACCACCGTTCTTACGGTTGACACCCGATTTAGTTCAGGTGACCTAATGAATTCTAGGTGAATTCCTAGGATTTTACGTTCAATGGTAATGAACGCATTGAAAATGGGTTTTTAGAAAACAAATCGGTTTGTAATTTTGATCAAAATATTTTCTCGTTCAGGCTCGAGTTTAGATATCATTGAATTCCATGAGTTTGTAATTCTCAATCTTTAAGGTCAATCTCAAGGATTGAGTAATATCAGGCTTAAAAGCTGATTTTTGATCTTTTAAGGAGATTATCCTTTCTGGGGATCTGATTTATTAGTCTTATCAAGCTAATTTGCACGGTGCCCCCCCATTGTACGAGATAAATCCTTCTCATGGTTAGGATAAATCTGACCACCTGGCGACCCTGTTTGATGCTGAGGTCCGTGGATTTCCTGCTGATTTTAGTGATGACTTTTCTAGATTTTTCGTCAACCTACAGCTGGTCTGGACGACAACTTCTTGACCTAAATCAAGAAGCGCGTGTCTTTTTCAGAAGACTTTACTTCCTTTTAATGATGGAATTGATTCATCGTGTAGATCAATCTCTTCTTTTCTTTCATCGGGTAAAACAGTTTAGTTTAGTCCAAAGCAAAAGTATTTTCAGTTATTTGTTACAGAAATATGTGACATATGTTTAAAATATCTTGGTAAATTTTCCGACACTTGGCTTTTATTTTCCTTTTTATTGTCCTCTATTCCATTTTAAATGAATTTTAACATTTTGGTTTGTTTATCAATTTATGTCCTTTCCGAGGTAACAATAATTTCGGTGTTAAAACCTAGTTTTATCATTCATAAATATGTATAAACATGATTTTGAGTTCATTTAATTGAAAATTTTGAAAATTTTTACTAGAATTGGGTAGTCAGTATATAAGACTAGGGCTGTTCTTTATTATCAGAGAGCACTAGATTCTAATACAACTACTGCTTTACTAGTATTTTTAATGGTAACCAAGTGTTTAAGATAAAAATTTTAAAATCCGAAAGAATTTAACCCCTTCCCACACTTAAGATCTTGCAATGCCCTCATTTGCAAGAAATCAGTAACAATTTAAATTATTGAGGGTGATTAGCGTAGAAATGATTAAATTTTACCAAAGTTTCCAAACATATTTGTGTTTGCTTGCTGAATGATAAATGGTGCATATCATTTGTTCATTCCGTCTTGTTGTTATTTCACATATATTTTGCATCTTGTCGTCAAAATTAGTTGCTTTTGCTGAACTTAATGCCAGTCTTTGAAAATGCGTTGTTTTACCCTGTTGTGTACATAAGATAAACTTCAAACATATATACATATTTTTGAAGTTTGGTATATTACCCCACATTCAAAAATTATTAAAATCTAATAATAAAATTTAGAAAATTATAAAACTATTACAAATCCAACATAAGTATTAAATGTATTAACATTACAAATAATAAAATAAATAAAAAAAACTAAGTAGACTAGGGATGATACTGATACCAGAAGGGGTTCCATGCATAACCATATGTGCTATAAAATGCTTCGGCTGGGTTATACGTAGGATACGGTGGTTGGATCTCTATAGACCAGGGAGGGAATATGGGCGATGGAGTAGGAATATAGTTTCTACCTATATGTTGGCAATAAGCTATGATTTGGTTTTGATGAACTTGCCAATCTTCAAATGCTCTATGTCTAGCATTTTCATACTCTTGTGAAGCTATAAACCTTTGCATTTCTGCCATTTCATTTCCCCCTCATACATTATCTTGCTGTTGGTTTCTCTCAACCTGTGGATGTCTACCATTATATCGTACTGCGGCGTTATTTCGCCTCTTCAAAACTTTCGCACCATGGTATACATTTAAACCTATTGTATCTCGGGGTTCTGGTTCTTCTATTAGTAATCCCCCCCGACTTATATCCACACCGAGATATTCAGCAATCAAAGTAATAAATATACCACCTCCTATTATGCTATGCGGTCTCATCCCCCTAACCATAGCTGATAAATAATAACCCACACAATAAGGTATACTTACAGTGCTTTGTGGGTCTCGAATACACATATGGTAAAACAAATCCTGTTCATTTACCTTTTCCTTATTCTTACCTCTTTGTGTAATAGAATTAGCTAAAAACCTATGAATTACTCTTAACTCTGCTCTATCCATATCCAAATAAGAGTAATTTCCCCCTTTAAATCGGTGATGGCTAGTCATTTGACTCCATACACCATGCGTATCAAAATTTTCGTCTATCTTTCTACCATTTAGTATCAACCCTCTACAATCGGCAGATGCTAACTCCTCAGGCATATATATACATAAAGCCTGAGCCATGTCTAGTAAAGACATGTGGCGCATCGAACCTCCTAACAAAAATCTAATAAAAGATCGATCGGTTAAACTAGCTACCCGATCATTTAATTCTATACTACACAACAATTCTTCACACCATACTTTATATACAGGTCTACGCATGTTGAATAACCATACCCAATCGTTAAAAGTAGAATTTCCATACCTCTATGTAAGTAATTCCCTAATTGGCCCGGCCAATTCTACAGCTTCTAATGGTCCCCATTCTATGACCCTAGGTACTTCAACAGTTTTAGAATGAAGAGTATGCAAACCCCTTTGGTATTTTGGATAATCTATCCAAAGTCTGTCAAATCTCAGGTTCGGGTGCAAATCTTCCAAGTGCATATCAGAAAATGTCATGACTGGATGAGGTATATCTTGTCTGTAGTAGTTATCCACCTCCTGTTGTTCCGTATTCTCAGTAGGAGCATTGCGAGCTTGGGATGAAGATTCACCCCTTTCAGTCTGCAAAACACATCAAACACAATTTTTGTGCATCCAAATATGCATTAACAAAATCATCAATCAAAATAATTACAATGACATGTTCAATTTATATCAAACATAAGCTCATTTTCACATTTTTATCAAATCTACACTTTTTCAAATAAGCATATACGAAAATGTTTACCAAGTTCATAAGCATTCAACTCAAATAACATGTCAAAATAATCATTACTAGCAATTAAACAAGTTTCAAATGGCATTATCTCTCAAAAATCAAGTTCATGAATTTTAGACTTGAAAAAGTCCACTTTAATTCTCAAAATCATGCTTAGGCTCAAAGTTTGGATCATTTAACTACCTAAACATGTTACACTACTTAATTTAGCAACAATTCATGACAAAAATCGGCCATAACCTGTTTATATCAAAAAGCCCCAAATTTGCTCAAGAACACAAACCCAAGATTACTCAAAATTTGAAGTTTAAGGCTTCTAATCATGTTAAATAGCATCAATCTAGGTTATACAAGCATAATACATAAACAATTTAAGCATAATTACACTAAAAAGCATCAAAATCAAATTGGGTATAAAATTGCTCAAGAACACTAATTTTCGGATTAAATGGTGTTTAGGTGTAGAAATTTACCGTTTTTCTTGAGTAATTCCTTGATAGCATCCTTCTTAACATGATTTTAGTAAAAGATTTGATGATTAACGGTGAAAAATTGTGAATTTGGGAGGTCTTTTTCAGGTTTTTTCTCAGTATTTTCGCAGTATTTTTGTGTTGTGGTGTGCAACTGAGCTGTTCTTTACGTTTTTATTTTTTTCTGGGTTTTGGTCCCTCCGCGAGTCGCGGTGCTTGACCCTTCAAACTCCGCGAGTCGCGGAGTTTGTATTTTTTTTATATATCTTATACTAATTAAAACAATTAAGTAATTAATTTTAAAATTTTGTTTCCCTTGTTATTTAGGACGAGGTCGTTTCAGATCGATGTCCTAATCCGTCCTTCCACAAAATTTTCAAATTTGTCTTTTTGTAGCGATTGTTTTAAAAGCTAAGATTTTTGAGTTTTTTAATGTTTTTGGCATACTTTAATTCAATAAGATTAAAAATAATGATAATAAAAGTTCTCGTCCCTCCCTCGGGTAAAGCAATTTCGGTTCAAAGACCTAGTCTTCAACTTACGACGAATTTTAAAAATCATATTTTTAACTTAACGAAATAAAGTAAATTTTTGTTTTTAAAATCACACAACTTAAATATAAAATTCAAAATTAATATTAAAAATTCACACCAAACTTAAAATTTAAAATGCATAAAAATAAAATTCATATTTTAAAAATTAAAAATTCACACCAAACTTAATTTAAAAATTCATATTATAAATTCATACCAAACTTATATTAATTTTTCAAATATTTACAATTTTAAATATATTGATTTTACAAAGTTTACAATATTAATTTAAGATTTATATATTAATTTTAAAAACATGGTAAAAATATAATTAAAAATCTTTTTGGCTTTTTATCCCACTTTAATCAATCAAATATTATCAAAAATATGCGCCCCTCTTTTCGGTAAAGTAATTTTGGTTCCATGACCTAATTTAACTCATGACGAATTTTTGAAATATTTTGTGTTGATTGATTAAAGATATTTATACCTTAAGAATAAACGTTAAATTTCGCAGTGATGTAATAAATTTTTGAATGATATCAATAATTTCGGTCGCCAAACCTAATTTTATTTAATACGAATTTAATACTTTATAGCGAACAAATTAGCGTTTATTATCAAAAGGTTAAAAATAAAAATAAAAATAAAAACTGTACAGACTTACCTGTGAGATAGCATTCTTAGTTATATGATCTATCCCATTCATAAGATAGTCGGTTTAATTGGTTTTCCATGGCTACATAGGCGTAACCTCGAGCATTCAGTGTTTTTTCTTCTAAACATATGAACGGTCCGTCTCTGAATAAAGTAACAAATTCGGTATTTGAATAGGTTTGATTATTTGAACATTTACCTCCATGTGACCATTTTCCGCATTTGTGACATCTTTCTAGGTGTCGTGCTCTTCTTTTCGCTGCGGATTTTGATTTTCCTTTACCAAATTATAACTTATTATCTTCGCATCTGGATTCTTTTCTTACTCCGTCCAATCTTTCTCTGACTACTGATACTATTTCACTCGGAAGTGTGTCATTATTACGTTTAGTGATCAAAGCGTGTAGCATTAGACCATGGTTTAGTTCACAGGAAGTCTTCATTTCGTAAAAACCTAAAAAAATAAAAATTCAGAATGGGGGGAGAAGACTAGTTCTTTAGGGTCTGCTAGGGAAAGACCATTCGGGTTCCATTTTCGAGAACTACACGAAAACAGAAAATCTAACTCTAACAGAAATACATATTATCCTTTAAAGACTTGATTCTCCCCACACTTAGTTAGCTGTGGTATCGAAATTGTGATTAACTTCATTGTCAACTTCCATTGGACTATCTATGTAGTGTTTAACTCTGTGACCATTAACTTTAAATTCAATCCCATTTGAATTTATTAATTCTATCGTTCCGTATGGGAAAACTCTTTTGACTATGAATGGTCCAGACCATCGTGATTTCAATTTTCCAGGAAATAGCTTGAATCGTGAATTGAAAAGAAGAACTCTGTCTCCTTCTTTAAATTCTTTTAAACTTCTGATACTTTTATCATGCCATTTCTGTAGTGACCCGAACTTTTCCATGTTTATATATATTAATTGAGATTGATATTTACATGATTAAATGTTTCCAACATGTTAAGCAATCAAACTTGTTAAGACTTGATTAATTGAAATATGTTTCATATAGACAATTGACCACCCAAGTTGACCGGTGATTCACGAACGTTAAAACTTGTAAAAACTATATGATGACATATATATGGATATATATATAGTTAACATGATACTATGATAAGTAAACATATCATTAAGTATATTAACAATGAACTACATATGTAAAAACAAGACTACTAACTTAATGATTTTTAAACGAGACATATATGTAACGATTATCGTTGTAAAGACATTTAATGTATATATATCATATTAAGAGATATTCATACATGATAATATCATGATAATATAATAATTTAAAATCTCATTTGATATTATAAACATTTTTAACAACATTTAACAAGATCGTTAACCTAAAGGTTTCAAAACAACACTTACATGTAACGACTAACGATGACTTAACGACTCAGTTAAAATGTATATACATGTAGTGTTTTAATATGTATTTATACACTTTTGAAAGACTTCAATACACTTATCAAAATACTTCTACTTAACAAAAATGCTTACAATTACATCCTCGTTCAGTTTCATCAACAATTCTACTCGTATGCACCCGTATTCGTACTCGTACAATACACAGCTTTTAGATGTATGTACTATTGGTATATACACTCCAATGATCAGCTCTTAGCAGCCCATGTGAGTCACCTAACACATGTGGGAACCATCATTTGGCAACTAGCATGAAATATCTCATAAAATTACAAAAATATGAGTAATCATTCATGACTTATTTACATGAAAACAAAATTACATATCCTTTATATCTAATCCATACACCAACGACCAAAAACACCTACAAACACTTTCATTCTTCAATTTTCTTCATCTAATTGATCTCTCTCAAGTTCTATCTTCAAGTTCTAAGTGTTCTTCATAAATTCCAAAAGTTCTAGTTTCATAAAATCAAGAATACTTTCAAGTTTGCTAGCTCACTTCCAATCTTGTAAGGTGATCATCCAACCTCAAGAAATCTTTGTTTCTTACAGTAGGTTATCATTCTAATACAAGGTAATAATCATATTCAAACTTTGGTTCAATTTCTATAACTATAACAATCTTATTTCAAGTGATGATCTTACTTGAACTTGTTTTCGTGTCATGATTCTGCTTCAAGAACTTCGAGCCATCCAAGGATCCATTGAAGCTAGATCTATTTTTCTCTTTTCCAGTAGGTTTATCCAAGGAACTTAAGGTAGTAATGATGTTCATAACATCATTCGATTCATACATATAAAGCTATCTTATTCGAAGGTTTAAACTTGTAATCACTAGAACATAGTTTAGTTAATTCTAAACTTGTTCGCAAACAAAAGTTAATCCTTCTAACTTGACTTTTAAAATCAACTAAACACATGTTCTATATCTATATGATATGCTAACTTAATGATTTAAAACCTGAAAACACGAAAAACACCGTAAAACCGGATTTACGCCGTCGTAGTAACACCGCGGGCTGTTTTGGGTTAGTTAATTAAAAACTATGATAAACTTTGATTTAAAAGTTGTTATTCTGAGAAAATGATTTTTATTATGAACATGAAACTATATCCAAAAATTATGGTTAAACTCAAAGTGGAAGTATGTTTTCTAAAATGGTCATCTAGACGTCGTTCTTTCGACTGAAATGACTACCTTTACAAAAATGACTTGTAACTTATTTTTCTGACTATAAACCTATACTTTTCTGTTTAGATTCATAAAATAGAGTTCAATATGAAACCATAGCAATTTGATTCACTCAAAACGGATTTAAAATGAAGAAGTTATGGGTAAAACAAGATTGGATAATTTTTCTCATTTTAGCTACGTGAAAATTGGTAACAAATCTATTCCAACCATAACTTAATCAACTTGTATTGTATATTATGTAATCTTGAGATACCATAGACACGTATACAATGTTTCGACCTATCATGTCGACACATCTATATATATTTCGGAACAACCATAGACACTCTATATGTGAATGTTGGAGTTAGCTATACAGGGTTGAGGTTGATTCCAAAATATATATAGTTTGAGTTGTGATCAATACTGAGATACGTATACACTGGGTCGTGGATTGATTCAAGATAATATTTATCGATTTATTTCTGTACATCTAACTGTGGACAACTAGTTGTAGGTTACTAACGAGGACAGCTGACTTAATAAACTTAAAACATCAAAATATATTAAAAGTGTTGTAAATATATTTTGAACATACTTTGATATATATGTATATATTGTTATAGGTTCGTGAATCAACCAGTGGCCAAGTCTTACTTCCCGACGAAGTAAAAATCTGTGAAAGTGAGTTATAGTCCCACTTTTAAAATCTAATATTTTTGGGATGAGAATACATGCAGGTTTTATAAATGATTTACAAAATAGACACAAGTACGTGAAACTACATTCTATGGTTGAATTATCGAAATCGAGTATGCCCCTTTTTATTAAGTCTGGTAATCTAAGAATTAGGGAACAGACACCCTAATTGACGCGAATCCTAAAGATAGATCTATTGGGCCTAACAAACCCCATCCAAAGTACCGGATGCTTTAGTACTTCGAAATTTATATCATATCCGAAGGGTGTCCCGGAATGATGGGGATATTCTTATATATGCATCTTGTTATTGTCGGTTACCAGGTGTTCACCATATGAATGATTTTTATCTCTATGTATGGGATGTGTATTGAAATATGAAATCTTGTGGTCTATTATTATGATTTGATATATATAGGTTAAACCTATAACTCACCAACATTTTTGTTGACGTTTTAAGCATGTTTATTCTCAGGTGATTATTAAGAACTTCCGCTGTCGCATACTTAAATAAGGACGAGATTTGGAGTCCATGCTTGTATGATATTGTGTAAAAACTGCATTCAAGAAACTTATTTTGTTGTAACATATTTGTATTGTAAACCATTATGTAATGGTCGTGTGTAAACAGGATATTTTAGATTATCATTATTTGATAATCTACGTAAAGCTTTTTAAACCTTTATTGATGAAATAAAGGTTATGGTTTATTTTAAAATGAATGCAGTCTTTGAAAAACGTCTCATATAGAGGTCAAAACCTCGCAACGAAATCAATTAATATGGAACGTTTTTAATCAATACGAACGGGACATTTCAGTTGGTATCCGAGCGTTGGTCTTAGAGAACCAGAATTTTGCATTAGTGTATCTTATCGAGTTTGTTAGGATGCATTAGTGAGTCTGGACTTCGACCGTGTTTACTTGAAAAATGATTGCTTAACAAATTTTGTTGGAAACTATATATTTTTAACATGTGAATATTATGTGATATATTAATCTCTTAACGCGTTTGATATTATGTGATAGATGTCTACCTCTAGAACAAGTCCCATTGACTCACCTAATAATAATGAAGAGTCAAATGTAAATTGGAATGATTCGTGGACTGATTCACAAGTTCCCGAAGAGGAACCGAAAGAAGAGTCGGAACCGGAAGAAGAATCGGAACCGGAAGAAGAATCGGAACCGGATGAAGAAATAGAACCGGTGGGGGAAATAATAAAACGGTTAAGTAAAAGAAAATCCTCAACCAACCGACCAAGGTTAATTATGGTCAATGGTGTTTCCGCCAAGGAAGCAAAATATTGGGAGGATTACCAATTCTCCGATGAATCGGATTCCGACGAGAATTCCAATGATGTTATAGAAATTACCCCAACTGAATTTAAAAAGGCAAAAGAAAATAATAAGGGAAAGGGCATAAAAATAGAGAAATCTAATTCCAACCCCGATGAACTTTATATGTATCGTCAACCCCCGAAGTTCTTAAGTTGTAACAATGACCCGGGAACCTCTAAACCACCAGGTTTTTCTAAACCAATGTGGACAACGACGGCTCGTATTAGGGGAACATCATATATCCCTAGAAACTTGGCAAAACGAACCAAAACCGAAGAAGAAGAAACGAGCGAGTCGGAATAAGATAGTTGTATTCGTGTGGTGTAATATATGTAATATAGTGTTCTTATGCTTTATGATATATGTAAAAATTGCTTGTATTAATAAGTATTTTTTTTATGAATCTAACTCTTGTCTATTTTACAGTTTAAAAACACAAAATGGATAGACAACCCAATATTTTAAGAGACCTACCCGGAGACATGATTGATGAAATCTTGTCTAGAGTCGGCCAGAATTCCTCGGCACAACTATTTAAGGCGAGATCAGTTTGTAAGACATTCGAAGAACGTTCCAAGAATGTCTTGGTTTATAAGAGACTTTCGTTTGAAAGATGGGGGATATCACATTGGGAAACCCATAAGTTACGATGTGTTTACTTTGACGCATATATTGCGGGGAACCCAAATGCTATTTTACGCAACGGGTTAAGAAATTATTTTGACTCAATATATCCGAATATTGGACTTCGTGATTTAGAAAAAGCGGCTAGCATGCAACATAAAGAAGCATGTTATGCTTACGGATTAGTAATGTTCGCTTCTCACCAAAGTGAGAACAAGAACATCGGGCTACAACTATTAAACAAAACGTTTCCACAAGTGACGGAGTCGGTAATTGGGGTAAGAAATGAGGTTTTTAGATTATTACGGGACTGTTGGACATTACGTAACCCTCGTCCCTTTGACGACGTTACAACACGCTGTCTTATCAACGGCCATAACGGTTATGTTGCACAAGACCAAGGATGGGAAGTAGTCCTAGTAAAACCAGAATGCATGACTTGTTTCTGGACGTATGAATTACGTGTCTTTATTGCCTTTGCTGAACGACTTGTGTACTAGCTAGAATTATCTTCACAACTATCTTGTATCAAAGTTATTGTGTGCTATATTTCATGCTTTATGTAAAATAAGCGGTATTGTAAGTTAGTAAAATATTGTATAAAAGGTTGAACGCGAAATATTATTATAATCAGTTTTTCATATAGAATTATAGTAGTTGAATTGTATATTAGCTACTAAGTATGAACTTAACGGGTAGGTACTACCCGAATTTAAACTTATAAAACGCTAATATGAAGAAAAAGCTTTTATAAATGAGTTCATATTATGCTACGAAATACTATTAACTACTCTTAATATTCGGTATGATTAACTTGTTCCATTTAACTATTTTGAAGGAAATGGCACCGACTACTCGACACACCGTGAATATGAATGAAGAGGAATTCCGTACTTTTCTAGCTTCAAACATAGCCGCAGTACAAGCTGCGCTACATACCAACAATAACCTTGGATCTAGCAGTACAGGAAATCGTGTAGGATGCACCTACAAAGAATTCACTGCCTGCAAACCTTTGGAATTTGATGGAACCGAAGGACCGATCGGATTGAAACGGTGGACCGAGAAGGTCGAATCGGTGTTTGCCATAAGTAAGTGTACTGAAGAGGACAAAGTAAAGTACGCTACGCATACCTTCACAGGTTCTGCGTTAACATGGTGGAATACCTATCTAGAGCAAGTGGGACAAAATGATGCGTATGCACTACCGTGGTCAGCATTCAAGCACTTGATGAACGAGAAGTACCGTCCCAGAACCGAGGTCAATAAGCTCAAGATAGAACTTAGAGGGTTACGAACCCAAGGATTTGATATTACCACGTACGAAAGACGATTCACAGAATTGTGCCTATTGTGTCCGGGAGCATTCGAAGATGAGGAAGAGAAGATCGACGCGTTTGTGAAAGGATTACCGGAAAGAATCCAAGAAGATATAAGTTCACACGAGCCCGCCTCCATACAACAGGCATGTAGAATGGCTCACAAACTCGTGAACCAAATTGAAGAAAGAATTAAAGAACAGACTGCTGAAGAGGCCAATGTGAAGCAAGTCAAAAGAAAGTGGGAGGAAAACGGTGATAAGAATCACCAATACAACAACAACAGCAATTACAACAATAATCGCAACAATTATCCCAACAATCGCAACATCAATCGCAACTACAACAAACGGCCCAACAACAACAACAACAACAGCAACTACAACAATCATCCCAACAACAATAATAACCGCAACAACAACAACAATCAGAAGCAGCTATGCCAAAGGTGTGAAAAGAATCACTCGGGGTTCTGCACCAAATTTTGCAACAAGTGTAAAAGAAATGGTCATAGCGCGGCGAAGTGTGAGGTCTACGGACCAGGGGTTAATAGAACGAAAGGAACAAATGGTGTCGGAACGAGTAATGGCGGAGCAAGTAGTGTCGGAGCAAGTTATGCCAATGTAGTTTGTTATAAATGTGGAAAACCGGGCCACATTATTAGAAATTGCCCGAACCAGGAGAACACTAATGGACAAGGCCCCGGAAGAGTTTTCAATATTAATGCGACAGAGGCACAGGAAGACCCGGAGCTTGTTACGGGTACGTTTCTTATTGACAATAAATCTGCTTACGTTTTATTTGATTCGGGTGCGGATAGAAGCTATATGAGTAGAGTTTTTGTGCTAAATTAAGTTGTCCATTGACGCCTTTGGATAGTAAATTTTTACTCGAATTAGCAAATGGTAAATTAATTTCAGCAGATAATATATGTCGGAATCGAGAAATTAAACTGGTTAGTGAAACATTTAAGATTGATTTAATACCAGTAGAGTTAGGGAGTTTTGATGTGATAATCGGTATGGACTGGTTGAAAGAAGTGAAAGCAGAGATCGTTTGTTACAAAAATGCAATTCGCATTATACGAGAAAAAGGAAAACCCTTAATGGTGTACGGAGAAAAGGGCAACACGAAGCTACATCTTATTAGTAATTTGAAGGCACAAAAACTAATAAGAAAAGGTTGCTATGCTGTTCTAGCACACGTCGAGAAAGTACAAACTGAAGAAAAGAGCATCAATGATGTTCCCGTCGCAAAAGAATTTCCTGATGTATTTCCGAAAGAATTACCGGGATTACCCCCACATCGATCCGTTGAATTTCAAATAGATCTTGTACCAGGAGCTGCACCAATAGCTCGTGCTCCTTACAGACTCGCACCCAGCGAGATGAAAGAACTACAAAGCCAATTACAAGAACTTTTAGAGCGTGGTTTCATTCGACCAAGCACATCACCGTGGGGAGCTCCTGTTTTGTTTGTCAAGAAGAAAGATGGTACATTCAGGTTGTGTATCGACTACCGAGAGTTGAACAAACTTACCATCAAGAACCGCTACCCACTACCGAGAATTGATGACTTATTTGATCAACTACAAGGCTCGTCTGTTTATTCAAAGATTGACTTACGTTCCGGGTATCATCAAATGCGGGTGAAAGAGGATGATATTCCAAAGACTGCTTTCAGAACACGTTACGGTCATTACGAGTTTATGGTCATGCCGTTTGGTTTAACTAATGCACCAGCTGTGTTCATGGACCTTATGAATCGAGTGTGTGGACCATACCTTGACAAGTTTGTCATTGTTTTCATTGATGACATACTTATTTACTCAAAGAATGACCAAGAACACGGTGAACATTTGAGAAAGGTGTTAGAAGTATTGAGGAAGGAAGAATTGTACGCTAAGTTTTCAAAGTGTGCATTTTGGTTGGAAGAAGTTCAATTCCTCGGTCACATAGTGAACAAAGAAGGTATTAAGGTGGATCCGGCAAAGATAGAAACTGTTGAAAAGTGGGAAACCCCGAAAACTCCGAAACACATACGCCAGTTTTTAGGACTAGCTGGTTACTACAGAAGGTTCATCCAAGACTTTTCCAGAATAGCAAAACCCTTGACTGCATTAACGCATAAAGGGAAGAAATTTGAATGGAATGATGAACAAGAGAAACCGTTTCAGTTATTGAAGAAAAAGCTAACTACGGCACCTATATTGTCATTGCCTGAAGGGAATGATGATTTTGTGATTTATTGTGATGCATCAAAGCAAGGTCTCGGTTGTGTATTAATGCAACGAACGAAGGTGATTGCTTATGCGTCTAGACAATTGAAGATTCACGAACAAAATTATACGACGCATGATTTGGAATTAGGCGCGGTTGTTTTTGCATTAAAGACTTGGAGGCACTACTTATATGGGGTCAAAAGTATTATATATACCGACCACAAAAGTCTTCAACACATATTTAATCAGAAACAACTGAATATGAGGCAGCGTAGGTGGATTGAATTATTGAATGATTACGACTTTGAGATTCGTTACCACCCGGGGAAGGCAAATGTGGTAGCCGATGCCTTGAGCAGGAAGGACAGAGAACCCATTCGAGTAAAATCTATGAATATAATGATTCATAATAACCTTACTACTCAAATAAAGGAGGCGCAACAAGGAGTTTTAAAAGAGGGAAATTTAAAGGATGAAATACCCAAAGGATCGGAGAAGCATCTTAATATTCGGGAAGACGGAACCCGGTATAGGGCTGAAAGGATTTGGGTACCAAAATTTGGAGATATGAGAGAAATGGTACTTAGAGAAGCTCATAAAACCAGATACTCAATACATCCTGGAACGGGGAAGATGTACAAGGATCTCAGGAAATATTTTTGGTGGCCGGGTATGAAAGCCGATGTTGCTGAATACGTAGGAGAATGTTTGACGTGTTCTAAGGTCAAAGCTGAGCATCAGAAACCATCAGGTCTACTTCAACAACCCGAAATCCCAGAATGGAAATGGGAAAACATTACCATGAATTTCATCACTAAATTGCCAAGGACTGCAAGTGGTTTTGATACTATTTGGGTAATAGTTGATCGTCTCACCAAATCAGCACACTTCCTGCCAATAAGAGAATATGACAAGATGGAGAAGTTAGCACGACTGTATTTGAAGGAAGTCATATCCAGACATGGAATACCAATCTCTATTATCTCTGATAGGGATGGCAGATTTATTTCAAGATTCTGGCAGACATTACAGCAAGCATTAGGAACTCGTCTAGACATGAGTACTGCCTATCATCCACAAACTGATGGGCAGAGTGAAAGGACGATACAAACGCTTGAAGACATGCTACGAGCATGTGTTATTGATTTCGGAAACAGTTGGGATCGACATCTACCGTTAGCAGAATTTTCCTACAACAACAGCTACCATTCAAGCATTGAGATGGCGCCGTTTGAAGCACTTTATGGTAGAAAGTGCAGGTCTCCGATTTGTTGGAGTGAAGTGGGGGATAGACAGATTACGGGTCCGGAGATTATACAAGAAACTACCGAGAAGATCATCCAAATTCAACAACGGTTGAAAACTGCCCAAAGTCGACAAAAGAGCTACGCTGTCATTAAAAGAAAAGATATAGAATTTGAAATTGGAGAGATGGTCATGCTTAAAGTTGCACCTTGGAAAGGCGTTGTTCGATTTGGTAAACGAGGGAAATTAAATCCAAGGTATATTGGACCATTCAAGATTATTGATCGTGTCGGACCAGTAGCTTACCGACTTGAGTTACCTCAACAACTCGCAGCTGTACATAACACTTTCCACGTCTCGAATTTGAAGAAATGTTTTGCTAAAGAAGATCTCACTATTCCGTTAGATGAAATCCAAATCAACGAAAAACTTCAATTCATCGAAGAACCCGTCGAAATAATGGATCGTGAGGTTAAAAGACTTAAGCAAAACAAGATACCAATTGTTAAGGTTCGATGGAATGCTCGTAGAGGACCCGAGTTCACCTGGGAGCGTGAAGATCAGATGAAGAAGAAATACCCGCATCTATTTCCAGAAGATTCGTCAACACCTTCAACAGCTTAAAATTTCGGGACGAAATTTATTTAACGGGTAGGTACTGTAGTGACCCGAACTTTTCCATGTTTATATATATTAATTGAGATTGATATTTACATGATTAAATGTTTCCAACATGTTAAGCAATCAAACTTGTTAAGACTTGATTAATTGAAATATGTTTCATATAGACAATTGACCACCCAAGTTGACCGGTGATTCACGAATGTTAAAACTTGTAAAAACTATATGATGACATATATATGGATATATATATAGTTAACATGATACTATGATAAGTAAACATATCATTAAGTATATTAACAATGAACTACATATGTAAAAACAAGACTACTAACTTAATGATTTTTAAACGAGACATATATGTAACGATTATCGTTGTAAAGACATTTAATGTATATATATCATATTAAGAGATATTCATACATGATAATATCATGATAATATAATAATTTAAAATCTCATTTGATATTATAAACATTGGGTTAACAACATTTAACAAGATCGTTAACCTAAAGGTTTCAAAACAACACTTACATGTAACGACTAACGATGACTTAACGACTCAGTTAAAATGTATATACATGTAGTGTTTTAATATGTATTTATACACTTTTTAAAGACTTCAATACACTTATCAAAATACTTCTACTTAACAAAAATGCTTACAATTACATCCTCGTTCAGTTTCATCAACAATTCTACTCGTATGCACCCGTATTCGTACTCGTACAATACACAGCTTTTAGATGTATGTACTATTGGTATATACACTCCAATGATCAGCTCTTAGCAGCCCATGTGAGTCACCTAACACATGTGGGAACCATCATTTGGCAACTAGCATGAAATATCTCATAAAATTACAAAAATATGAGTAATCATTCATGACTTATTTACATGAAAACAAAATTACATATCATTTATATCTAATCCATACACCAACGACCAAAAACACCTACAAACACTTTAATTCTTCAATTTTCTTCAGCTAATTGATCTCTCTCAAGTTCTATCTTCAAGTTCTAAGTGTTCTTCATAAATTCCAAAAGTTCTAGTTTCATAAAATCAAGAATACTTTCAAGTTTGCTAGCTCACTTCCAATCTTGTAAGGTGATCATCCAACCTCAAGAAATCTTTGTTTCTTACAGTAGGTTATCATTCTAATACAAGGTAATAATCATATTCAAACTTTGGTTCAATTTCTATAACTATAACAATCTTATTTCAAGTGATGATCTTACTTGAACTTGTTTTCGTGTCATGATTCTGCTTCAAGAACTTCGAGCCATCCAAGGATCCATTGAAGCTAGATCTATTTTTCTCTTTTCTAGTAGGTTTATCCAAGGAACTTAAGGTAGTAATGATGTTCATAACATCATTCGATTCATACATATAAAGCTATCTTATTCGAAGGTTTAAACTTGTAATCACTAGAACATAGTTTAGTTAATTCTAAACTTGTTCGCAAACAAAAGTTAATCTTTCTAACTTGACTTTTAAAATCAACTAAACACATGTTCTATATCTATATGATATGCTAACTTAATGATTTAAAACCTGAAAACACGAAAAACACCGTAAAACCGGATTTACGCCGTCGTAGTAACACCGCGGGCTGTTTTGGGTTAGTTAATTAAAAACTATGATAAACTTTGATTTAAAAGTTGTTATTCTGAGAAAATGATTTTTATTATGAACATGAAACTATATCCAAAAATTATGGTTAAACTCAAAGTGGAAGTATGCTTTCTAAAATGGTCATCTAGACGTCGTTCTTTCGACTGAAATGACTACCTTTACAAAAATGACTTGTAACTTATTTTTCTTACTATAAACCTATACTTTTCTGTTTAGATTCATAAAATAGAGTTCAATATGAAACCATAGCAATTTGATTCACTCAAAACGGATTTAAAATGAAGAAGTTATGGGTAAAACAAGATTGGATAATTTTTCTCATTTTAGCTACGTGAAAATTGGTAACAAATCTATTCCAACCATAACTTAATCAACTTGTATTGTATATTATGTAATCTTGAGATACCATAGACACGTATACAATGTTTCAACCTATCATGTCGACACATCTATATATATTTCGGAACAACCATAGACACTCTATATGTGAATGTTGGAGTTAGCTATACAGGGTTGAGGTTGATTCCAAAATATATATAGTTTGAGTTGTGATCAATACTGAGATACGTATACACTGGGTCGTGGATTGATTCAAGATAATATTTATCGATTTATTTCTGTACATCTAACTGTGGACAACTAGTTGTAGGTTACTAACGAGGACAGCTGACTTAATAAACTTAAAACATCAAAATATATTAAAAGTGTTGTAAATATATTTTGAACATACTTTGATATATATGTATATATTGTTATAGGTTCGTGAATCAACCAGTGGCCAAGTCTTACTTCCCGACGAAGTAAAAATCTGTGAAAGTGAGTTATAGTCCCACTTTTAAAATCTAATATTTTTGGGATGAGAATACATGCAGGTTTTATAAATGATTTACAAAATAGACACAAGTACGTGAAACTACATTCTATGGTTGAATTATCGAAATCGAGTATGCCCCTTTTTATTAAGTCTGGTAATCTAAGAATTAGGGAACAGACACCCTAATTGACGCGAATCCTAAAGATAGATCTATTGGGCCTAACAAACCCCATCCAAAGTACCGGATGCTTTAGTACTTCGAAATTTATATCATATCCGAAGGGTGTCCCGGAATGATGGGGATATTCTTATATATGCATCTTGTTATTGTCGGTTACCAGATGTTCACCATATGAATGATTTTTATCTCTATGTATGGGATGTGTATTGAAATATGAAATCTTGTGGTCTATTATTATGATTTGATATATATAGGTTAAACCTATAACTCACCAACATTTTTGTTGACGTTTTAAGCATGTTTATTCTCAGGTGATTATTAAGAGCTTCCGCTGTCGCATACTTAAATAAGGACGAGATTTGGAGTCCATGCTTGTATGATATTGTGTAAAAACTGCATTCAAGAAACTTATTTTGTTGTAACATATTTGTATTGTAAACCATTATGTAATGGTCGTGTGTAAACAGGATATTTTAGATTATCATTATTTGATAATCTACGTAAAGCTTTTTAAACCTTTATTGATGAAATAAAGGTTATGGTTTATTTTAAAATGAATGCAGTCTTTGAAAAACGTCTCATATAGAGGTCAAAACCTCGCAACGAAATCAATTAATATGGAACGTTTTTAATCAATACGAACGGGACATTTCAATTTCTTCGTTCTTTCTTTATAGATTAACGAATTTTCGTATGCTTCATGTCTTAATTCTTCTAATTCGTTTAGTTGACTTAATCGTAGACGTCCAGCTTCATGTATATCAAGATTACATGTCTTCAAAGCCCAAAATGCTTTGTGTTCAATTTCTACTGGAAGATGACATGATTTTCCATAAACAAGTTTAAAAGGTGTGGTTCCAATTGGAGTTTTGTAGGCTGTTCTAAAAGCCCAGAGTGCATCCTCCAATTTAATGGACCATTCCTTCGGATTTGATCCTACGGTTTTCTCTAGAATACGTTTTAAAGCTCGGTTGGTATTTTCAACTTGTCCACTTGTTTGTGGATGATATGCGGTGGAGATTTTATGAGTTACTCCATATCTTTTGAGAACTTTCTCAAGTTGATTATTACAAAAATGAGTACCCCGATCACTTATTAAAGCTTTCGGTGTTCCAAACCTTGCAAAAAGAAGTTTTAAAAAGTTGACTACAACTCGTGCATCGTTAGTTGGGAGAGCTTGTGCTTCCGCCCATTTAGATACATAATCAATGGCTACGAGAATATAGAGATTATTATGAGATTTTGGAAATGGACCCATAAAGTCAATACCCCAAATGTCAAATACTTCACATACTTGGATGACATTTTGTGGCATTTCATCACGTTGACTTATTTTTCCTACCCTTTGATAAGCATCACAGGATTTGCAAAGAAGGTGTGCGTCTTTGTAAATTGTAGGCCAATAGAATCCAGCATCATAAACTTTTCTTGCTGTTAGTTGAGGCCCATAATGCCCTCCTGTTGGTCCTGTGTGACAATGGTTTAAAATTTTACTAGCTTCATCTCCGAATACACATCGGCGTATTATTCCATCGGGACAACTTTTAAACAGATGGATCTTCTCAAAAATAGTGTTTTATATCACTAAAGAATTTCTTTCATTTTTGGTACGATAATCCTTTTTCAAGGAATCCACAAACTAAGTAGTTTGCATAGTCTGCAAACCATGGAATTTCATTATAATCTATCTTCAATAGATATTCATCAGAAAAGTTGTCTTGTATGGCCGATTCATTTAGAACTTCTAATTCGTGATTTTCAAGACGAGAAAGATGATCAGCGGTGAGATTTTCTGCTCCTCTTTTATCTCGAATTTCAATATCGAACTCTTGTAAGAGTAAGATCCAACGGATTAATCTTGGTTTGGCATCTTGTTTTGAAAATAGGTATCTAAGAGCAGAATGGTCAGTATAGACCACCGTTTTAGCTAGAACGAGATATGAACGAAATTTGTCAAAAGCAAAGACAATAGCAAGGAGTTCTTTTTCAGTAGTTGTATAGTTCGTTTGTGCTCCTTGTAACGTCTTACTAGCATAATATATAGGTTGAAATCGTTTTTCAATCCTTTGTCCTAAAACGGCTCCCATTGCAAAATCACTTGCATCGCACATTAGTTCAAATGGTAGATTCCAATTTGGTGTTATCATGATCGGCGCATTAGTGAGTTTCTCTTTAAGAATATTAAAAGATTTGATGCATTCATCTGAAAAGATGAATGGAGCATCCTTTTCTAGGAGTTTATTCATAGGAGTGGCAATTTTAGAAAAATCTTTTATGAAACGTCGGTAAAAACCGGCATGCCCTAGAAAACTCCTAACTCCTCTAACATTGGTGGGATGTGGAAGTTTAGCAATTACATCTACTTTAGCTCTATCCACTTCAATTCCTTCTTTTGAAATTTTATGACCAAGAACGATGCCTTCTTTAACCATAAAATGGCATTTCTCCCAATTAAGAACTAGATTTGATTGTTCGCATCTAATAAGCATTCGTTCAAGATTAGCTAGACATGTTTCAAATGTATCACCGAAGACTGAAAAGTCATCCATGAAAACTTCCATGCATTCTTCTATCATGTCATGCAAAATCGCCATCATACACCTTTGAAAGGTTGCAGGGGCGTTGCAAAGTCCAAATGGCATGCGTTTGTAAGAAAAAGTACCATAAGGGCACATGAATGTGGTTTTTTCTTGATCTTCGGGTGCTATTGGAATTTGAAAATATCCGGAAAATCCATCTAGAAAACAATAGTAACTATTTCCGGCTAATCTTTCCAACATTTGATCAATGAAAGGTAAGGGAAAGTGATCTTTTCTGGTGGCGTCATTTAATTTTCTATAATCAATACATACACGCCATCCTGTTAAAGTCCTAGTAGGAATAAGCTCATTTTTTTCATTTGTAATGACAGTCATGCCACCCTTCTTAGGCACGCATTGAACTGGGCTTACCCATGGACTATCAAAAATTGGATATATCAAACCTGCATCTAGCAGTTTAATAATCTCTTTCTTAACTACATCTTGCATATTAGGATTTAGTCTTCGTTGGCGTTGCACATACGTTTTATGACCTTCTTCCATAAGGATTTTATGTGTGCAATACGAAGGACTTATTCCTTTAATATCATGAATCTTCCATGCAATGGATGGTTTATGAGCTTTCAACACAGAAATGAGTTGTGATTTCTCATTTTCAGTAAGAGAAGACGATATTATTACAGGTAATTCAGATTCACCATGTAAATAAGCGTATTCCAAATGGTTTGGAAGTGGCTTTAACTCTAATTTCGGAGGTTCTTCTATCGATGATTTATATCGATATCTGTCTTCTTCTTTTAACATTTGAATTTCTTCTTTTGTTGGTTCATATCCATTAGCTATAAGTGTAGCTAACATTTCAGCTTCATCAATTTGTTCTGTTCCTTCTCCTAAAGAACATTCTCCTGTTCCTTGTAATTCTGGAAATTCTTCTAACAATTCTGCATGTGCATCTATAGTTTGAATATAATAACATGTATCATCTGCAGATTGTGGTTGTTGCATTGCTCTATCAACTGAAAAGGTAACACTCTCATCCTCTATACATAGGGTCAATTTCTTACCGAACACGTCTATCATTGCTTTAGCCGTGTTTAAGAATGGTCTTCCTAATATGAGAGGAACTTGAGAATCTTCTTCCATGTCCAGAACAACAAAATCTACTGGAAATACTAAAGTACCAACTTTAACTAGCATGTTCTCCATTATCCCTCTAGGATATTTTATTGATCGATCGGCTAGTTGTATGCTTATTCTTGTTGGTTTCAATTCTCCAAGGTCTAGTTTAGCATATAGTGAATACGGCATTAAATTTATACTAGCACCTAAGTCTGCCAATGCTTCTATTGAACTAAGACTACCCAGAAAACATGGAATTGTGAAACTTCCTGGATCAGATAGTTTTTCTGGTATCTTATTCAACAGCACTGCTGAACAATTAGCATTCATAGTAACAGCTGAGAGTTCTTCCATTTTCTTTCTATTTGAGATTAGATCTTTCAAGAATTTAGCATATCTAGGCATTCCTGAAATCACATCAATGAAGGGAAGATTTACATTTATCTGTTTAAACATATCCAAGAATTTGGATTGCTCGGCTTCAAGTTTCTCTTTCTTCATTTTACTCGGGTAAGGAAGTGGTGGTTGGTATGGTTTAACATAAGGTTTAGCCTTAACTGTGTTATCTTCATTAACCTTTTCAACTACCGGTTATTTTTCCTTATCTTGTTCAGGTTGTGGTTCTTGTGGAGTAGGAATAGCTTCATCAGAAGTTACAGGTATATCAGGTGGTTTAAGTGTTGTACCACTTCTTGTGGTAATGGCTTTAGCTGTTTCATTCCGGGGGTTTGCATTTGTATCACTAGGTAGACTTCCCGGTTTTCTTTCACCTATTAACCTTGCTAGGTTACTTACTTCTTGTTCCAGGTTTAGAATAGAAGCTTGTTGATTTCTAAATGCTTGAGCATTTTGTTCATTGGTTTGTTTTTGAGATGTGAAAAACTGCGTTTGAGTTTCAACTAGCTTCGTCATCATATCTTCTAAATTCGGCTTTTTATCATCGGGTTGTGGTGGTTTGTTTTGAAAATTAGGTCTTTGCTGATTGTAATTATTGTTGGACACTTGTTGATTGCTAGGACCTTGTTGGTTGTTGTATGGAACATTTCTGTTATAATTCTGGTTTTGATTGTAAATCGGTCTTGGTGGTTGATAATTATTCTGATAATTATTTCCAGGCCTTTGGTTTAGATATGAAACATTCTCTCTTTGTTCCATTGTTAATTCAATACTGAGACAATCTTTTGTCAAATGTGGTCCTCCACACTGCTCACAACTAATTCGTATTGAGTGAATATCCTTAGTCATCTTTTCCATTCGTCTCTCGACAGCATCTATCTTTGCGAAAATGGAATCTAAGTCATGGCTAGAATCGGCTCTAGCTGCTTTAGATGATCTAACGATATCTTTTTCTTGGTGCCACTCATGTGAGTGGGAAGCAGTGTTATCCATAATTTTATAAGCATCAGTTTCGGTTTTCTTCATAATGGAACCACCAGCTGCTATATCTATGTCTTTCCTTGTAGTGATGTCGCATCCTTGGTAGAATATTTGTACTATTTGACAGGTATCTAAACCATGTTGCGGACATCCTCTTAATAACTTTCCAAATCTTGTCCACGCCTCATATAGAGTTTCATTTGGCTTCTGTGTGAACGTAACAATTTCTTCTTGAAGTCTTACAGCTTTAGATGCAGGAAAGAATTGTTTAAGAAATTTTTCAACTAAAACGTCCCATGTATCAATCGCCCCTTCAGGTAACGATTCCAACCAATCTTTGGCTTCTCCCTTTAAAGTCCAGGGAAATAACATGAGATATATCTGTTCATCCTCAACTTCTCTTATTTTAAATAGAGTGCAGATCCTATTAAAGGCACGAAGATGTTCATTTGGATCTTCCTTCGGCGCACCACTAAATTGGCATTGATTAGTCACCATGTGTAGAATTTGTCCTTTGATTTCATAATCTGGAGCATTAATGTCTGGATGAGTAATTGTGTGACCTTGGCCAGTGCGTTTAGCTCTCATTCGGTCTTCCATACTTAAAGGTTCTAGATTCTCCATAATTGAATTTGTTGAATCGGAATCACTAGAGGATTCTGATTTAATGGTTCGTTCCTCAACAATCTCTGTTTGAATGATTGGTGGTTCCGGAGGAAAGTTTAGTGGTTCAGGATCTATGAATCGTCCCTGAATATTCTCCAGATTCTCAATTATGAGGTCGGGTTCAAAAAATGGATTATCAGAAATTTGAACTGGAGTACTTGGTCGACTGGATGACGATTCTTAAGAAAAATCAACGGCGGTAATATTTGCTAAATGTCTTGATCTAGTTACAGGTGGTGAACGTACAAAAGGTGGTGAACGTCTTGCTCGTTGCATTCACTGAATATCCTATTAGTTTTTAAAAGGAAAGAAAAATTATATAAGTTATCCCATTAATAGACTTTTCTGATTTTGCCCACGTTTCGAATAGCCAAAAGATGCAGCAGAGGGGCAGGATTCGTTTGGTCTCAATATAGTTGAGGACTGTTTGGCTCCAATAACCCGGTCCACGTACAAATCCAACTATTACTACGAACCAGAAAATTTTGATGTCTATCAATTTAACCACTTAAACTAAATTTTCGTAATTTTAAGAAATTTAGATAAGAAGTAGAATAAAAAATCTATGTCCTAAAACTAGAATGACGAGAAATAAGAAAGAAAAAGAGTGCGTCGGAAAAAGATCGAAAAATAAAAATAAGAAAGAAAAAGAGTGACTTATAGAACTTAAAAACACTAGACTAACCCAACCTTATTACTATCACTAACTTAAAATTATAATCGCAAATTGAGATTACTAATTGGAATGATAATTGATACATAGGTAAAAGGTGTCTAAAAATATTAAAGCTTACAAGAAAAACTATATCCCAAATGGCAATATCTTAAAAAGAAACTAAAACTTAAAAAGGCGTCGCAAAATTCTAAAGTACCTAAATCTTAGTCTAAAGAAAAAGCACTTAAGGAATTTTACGGCAAAGCCTAAAAATCTAGAAGTAAAAAATAACTATGGCAAAAACTAAGTTTAAAACTAAAAACTAGCGAAAAATACAAATATTACGCTAAAACAATTAAAAAAGGACAAAATATAAAAATATACAAAAAGTTGTAAAAAGTATAAAATATTATTTTTATATTATTTATTTTATAAAACTATTACTTTTATATATATAAATAAAACTAATTAAAAATAATTATTACAAATTAATTAAATCTTAAACTAAATAATAAATTAATTAACTCTAAATACTAATTAATTAATAATAATAATTAAAACTCCGTAATAAATGCCAAATTAGGGTTGCTGTGTACCCGTGTCAGACGGCTCCGCGAGTCGCGGTATTTTCTTCTTCAAACTCCGCGAGTCGCGGGATATGAAAATTCAGATGACAGGCTGGTTTCGACAGGTTTCGTTTTTGTTTTTTTTATATTTTTTGTTTAAATATTTAAATAAAATATTTATAAAAACTAAATAAAAACTTATGTTTTAAAAACTAAAATAAAAATAGAAATACTTTATAATAAAAATCTTAAAACTAGATTTATATATTTATTTATTTTTTGTTTTGTTTTTAATTTTATGTTCTAAATAAACACAAAATATTTAAATAAAACTTATATTTTTATAAAATAAAAATAAAGAAACTTTATAAAACTTAAATATTTAATAAACTCTTAAAAATATTTATATTTTTGTTTTTCTTTTCTATGTTTTAGAATATTTAAAACGTATTTTTACAAAAACGTATTTTTATAAAAGTAAACTAAAAATAAAAATCTTTTTTTTATAATTATTAGCGTTGCACTTCCGGCTTTTAAGCTAGATTGTCCCCGTCAGCGGCGCCAAAAATACTTGATAGTTAAAGCTAAGGGGTATAAAATACTATTAAATTTTAGCAGAAAATACTATTAAATACGATACAATTTTACACAAGATATTTATTTATTTAGAGAATGGATATACTTAAACCTTGCTACAACACTTATAGGCAGTGTACCTAATCGTACAGTAGTGTAGTTTTTAGTAAGTCCGGTTCGTTCCACAGGGAAAATCTTTAAACAAAGCTTAACGCTATATTAGTTTACTTTTATAAAAATACAAATATATATATATATATATATATATATATATATATATATATATATATATATATATATATATATATATATATATATATATATATATATATATATATATATATATATATATATATATATATATATATATATATATATATATATATATATATGTAATATTATTATTATAAAAGGGGGTTTTTACCGTTTAATGACCGGTTTGTCGATTTTAATTCTTCAGTCGCAGTTAAAACCAAATGTAAAATATTAAATAAAAGACTTAATTTAAAGCGTAAAGTAAATAACGATAATGAAATTGCGAATAATAAAGTGTGATAAAATAAACTTGCGATAATTAAAAAGTACGATAATTAAAAGTGCAATTAAATACAATAACAATAAAAATGCGATAATTAGAAGTGCAATTAAATATAAAATAAAGGAAATTAAATATGAAATAAAAGAATTATGCTTATTTAAACTTCCGTAATCATGATGTTTGACGTGTTGATTTTAGTTTTATGCCCATGGGTTAATTGTCCTTTGTCCTGGATTATTTAATATGTCCGTCTGGTTTTTGTCCATAACAGTCCATCAGTCATAAATATAAAGTGCGAGTGTCCTCGTCAAATTATTCTTATACCCGAAGTTAAATATTCCAACTAATTGGGGACTTAAACTGTAACAAGATTTTAATACTTTGTTTAATAATTACACTAGGTTATCGACTGCGTGTAACCCAAAGTTTTAATACTCTGTTATCAATTATGCCAAGTGTCCTTGTACATAATTTCACCCCTGTTTTAATAATTCTAGTGGCTATTAATCCATTCCCGTGTCCGGTAAAATGAATAATTATTGGTATTTATAGATATCCCGCCCACCGTACCCAGTCAAGCGTATGTGGTTATATATAAATACGTCGAATTATAAGTTTGTATATTAAATTAACAAGGTATTGTTTAGTTAATATAAAACCCATTAATAGCCCATAGTCTAATTTCCACAAGTGTCGTTCTTTTATCCAAACCCCAATTATGGTACAAGGCCCAATTACCCAATTTTAGTAATTAGCCCAACATCATGATTACTTCGGATTAAATAAGCATAATAATAACTTAGCTACGAGACATTAAATTAAAAAGGTTGAACATAACTTACAATGATTAAAAATAGCGTAGCGTTACACGGACAGAATTTCGACTTACACCCTTACAACATTCGCTAACATACCCTTATTATTAGGATTAAAATTAAAATTAAAATTAAAATATAAATTATAAATATAAATATTACGTATAGATATAGAGAGATTGATATATTATGATTATGAACATGATCAGAATTCGTTTGCTTTTATAGGAATTTTCGTCCAGGTAATCTCCGCGACTCGCGGCATTTTTTACCTTCAAACTCCGCGAGTCGCGGAGTTTGAAATTCCAGCTCACCATCTTTGGAGTCTTTCTTGCCGACGGATTTTTATTATTTATATAATATATAAATAATTATAAGAATTATTTAAATATTATATTATATTTATGTGCATAGTTGACTTGTAATTTTTAGTCCGTTGCGTCGAGCGTTGAGAGTTGACTCTGGTCCCGGTTCCGGATTTTCGAACGTCCTTGCGTACAATTTAATATCTTGTACTTTGCGTTTTGAATCTTGTACTCTTGTAATTTCGAGACGTTTCTCATCAATAATTGGAACCTCTTTGATTGTATTTTGTACTTTTGAGCTTTTTGGTCATTTGCGTCTTCAATTCGTCGAATCTGTCTTTTATCTTCACCTTTTAATATTTAAACGAATATCACTTGTAAATAGAACAATTACAACTAAAAGCTTGTCTTTCTTGGGGAATAATGCTATGAAATATATGTTCGTTTTTAGCATTATCAATAGTTTACAATAATACATCCGTTGACAATGCAGTCAAAATAAGATACATGGTGATGATTTTGTGAATGCAAAGTTTCTCGAATAAAGCATGTATGACTCCATGCACATAGCTTGTATAATGTATAAGCAAACAGCGGAAGACTTCTAGGAACCTGAGAATAAACATGCTTAAAGTATCAACACAAAGGTTGGTGAGTTCATAGTTTTAACTGTTGCGCATAATCTGTATATAAAAGGTGGATTACAAGATTTCAGTTGTTTCATCCAGAAACATTTATCAAAATATTCTACAAGATTGAGCACCCTGGTAACTAAACTTTAATGCATATATAATAAGTACCCCTGTTTTAACATACATGCAACCAACATGTACAATACACGCAAACCAACGTGTACTAAACTCAAATAGCATACGTCTGTTTTATAGTTCAGGCTAGGGTTTCTATACCTAGAACAAACGGGGATGTCAAGCCCTATGGATCCATATACAACTACTCGCGCCCACCAGTTCTTATAACCAGCAGTTACTAGTTACCAAAGCTAAGGGATTTTCGGTTCAAACTCAGTGCAGAATTTAGTATGTACTTGTGTCCATTGCATTTAAAATAAAGTGCATGTATTCTCAGTCCAAAAATATAGATTGCAAAAGCAATTAAAAAGGGATCTATAAACTCACGTATCAATATTGTGGTTCAATATTGCAGGAAAAATATGCAGACGCAACGTAAATGATAAGTGCAAGGTTGGCCTTTGATTCACGAACAATACCCCCGAACAATACCCATAACCTCCTTAGATAATACCACAATTTCCTTAGCTTTAACCCATTTGAAAACCCGTTTGTAAATCACCCGAACATAACTCCGTCGTAGTATTTTATGTTTACGTAACTAATATAAATAATTATATAAGATTAATAATAATAATAATAATCTTAATAATAATAATAATAATAATAATAATAATAATAATAATAATAATAATAATAATAATAATAATAATATTAATAATAATAATAATAATAATAATAATAATAATAATAATAATAATAATAATAATAATAATAATAATAATAATAATAATAATAATAATAATAATAATAAGATCTTACAGAGTAATATATATGTATGTATGTGTAAAATGATCGATTGCAGAAACTGAATCGAGTCATATATATAGTATAATAATATAATATAATAATATAATAAAGTAATAATATAATAATATTAAAATAATATAATAATATAAAAAAATAAAACGTGTGAATTAGAATTCAATAATATCTGCCGACAGTTTTCACGGACCGGTATTTCGTACTCTTGTTGCTAACAATTGACGGGTAAAAGTATGAGTAAAAATTCCACTTTTTTTATTTGAATACATATATATCTGTTTTGGTCTTAAGCTTTATAAAATTAGTTGTAAAAAGGTTCTTTTATAAAGTTTGTACGCGTAATATGTGTTTTCCTAGTTTTTGACTGAACAAAGATATATAATATAATATTAATTTAATTATAATAATATAATAAATATAATAATATTGAAATAAAATATAATAATATAATAATAATTTTGAATCAAATTTGAATCGTAAATATTTAAAAAGTCGTATTTCTCAAATACTTTAGGGGTATATTATGTAACTTATAATTAATAATTTCTATCATGTCACTTTCATGTAAATAGTAAACTAATTAATTTCGTTTCATTTACTATTCATATGAATAGTAAATGAATTAATTTTGATTCAACTATTTAAGTTACATTGTTATACGTTGTGCTTTACAGCTTGTACATCTTTAATTTAATTGCGTTTTTCTTATAAATTATAAAAAAATACATCATAAAAATAAAAAAATTATATATGTAAAATTTTTAATTTGAAATTGCATCATTCAATAGTAAATTTTTATCATTTCGTATATAAATATTATTCGCATGTTTCCGTTTATATAATTATCACAAGTTAAGACGTTTGTGAATCGTTAGACAAACGGGGTGGTCAACCGTTATATAAAACTTATTTACAAAAGTTATAAAACTTGTCAAAATGCATTGCTTATCATGACGAAAATATTAAATCATATAGAGAATTGGTTTAAATAAGTCGAAATTTTCCGGTCATCACAATTTTTGTTTAGTTTTTTTTAAAGGATTCGTTCAGTCTTCCTTCTTCTTTAAATAATTGGTTTTTTTTAGCCCTCACTTGTTCAATGTTAACATCTTCATCACCGTTACCCGTGTCTTCATTGTGTTTACCCATTCCATCATCATCATCACCACTCCCTGCAACATCATATTTAATTAAATTTTTTGAAACTTACTTTACAAATACAGTTGTTCAGATCTTCTTAAAATCCACCTAATATATGCATATAGATTCGGTTAATGTGCAAGTAGATTGGCTCAATGTGCAAGCAGATTGGGTCAATCTGCATGCAATTGGGTCAATCTACATGCAGATTGGGATTCAGGGTAATTGTCCAAGCAGATAGGTTTCAATCTGCAAGTAGTTTTTGGGTTCAATATGGTTATGTGTACCTGAATTATTCATTCCATAATCACCGCTACCCATTTGTTGAGTGCCTTTACCAACTCCACCACCAATGTCCATGCATCCTTCATCATCATCACTCACTGCAACATATACAGTTTTTCAAATCCTTTTAAAATCCACCTTGTTGGTTGAATGTGGGTTAATACACTAAACGATAAACTTAAGTATGATTAACCAAAGTGTAATTAACCAAAGAATATGTTTTGATGATGACACACACACATACTGTAACGACCCGGAAATTTCCGACCAAATTTAAACCTTAACCTTTATATGTCTCCGACACGATAAGCAAAATCTGTTATATTGAGTCTAGAAAGATTGAAATTTATATTCGGATAATCAATTACCCTTTGACCATCCTCGACGATTCACGAATTGTTATGTGCAAATAAATAATATATATATATATATAATTGTAAAATAATAAATGAGATATATAAATAATTTACATATATATTGATTTAAATAAATATTGTAATATAAGTAATCTATAAAGTTTATATATATAGAAATTATTAACATTTCATAAATTATGTGTTAATTTGTTATATCACTATTATGATAATTATTACTATTATTATTATTATTGTTATTATTATTATTATTATTATTATTATTATCTTTAATTAATAATCTTATTAAAAATATATTTATCATTAATATTAAATTAAATAATATATATATATATATATATATATATATATATACAAACAGACTATGGATACGTAATATATATATTTTGGCAGTATATATCTTTTTCTTCAGCTTCCTGTGTACCCGTGAGTTGTGGTCGACATAGAGCCCATACATAAATCGATTTCTTAACTTGTTGAAATATCACTGGAGTTTCATTAGTCTTTATATATTACTCTGTAAATTCAATCTCCTTCTTTTCTTTGTAAAACAAGAACCATACCCAACCACCTTAAACCCACACCTATTACCATTTTTCTGTCAACAAAACAACTATACAACAATCAAACGAGCCACCATACACCACCTTAAATCATCTTGATTATTCGCTGCTTCTGCTCCTTGTTCCTCTTATATTTATATTTCAAGATTGACAATACGAGTGTATCAAAGTTACTTTAGGAAAAGCATATTAAATTACGGGACATTAGTGATGCATGTGGGACGAGTTTGATCATCATGGCCAACACCTTTGAAAAAGAAACCCCACTTGTTTATTCGCATGTATGTCCTTGGTTTCTGTCGATTAAACAAATTGACACAAACTTTCAGTTTCTTCTATCGAGCCATTTAAAACAATTGGGCTTGTAAACTTGTTAATTTAACATTAAAGTTAAATAATGATGATAAAGAGAGAGGCTGTGTGTTACTGCATTTCGCCTGTTTATAAAAAAAAAAAATGCTTCGATTTTACTTTGTTTCCAGTGAATACCTTTATCATGGTGGGCCGACAAAACCCTCACCCACTTGATATTTTCTTTATATGGTACGGTAGTGCTATTGCTATGTGGGAACCGAAAATATTTTAGCAATTATGATATAGAAATATTGGAAACATGACGTGGATTACATGATGATGATGGAGATATTATAATGTTAAGGGTATCACTAGGATATGAAGGTTTCTGGGAACCGATACATTGATTTAGGAATAACACGACCTGAGCCTTTTGGAATTAGTTTGGATCGAGTTTTGTTTGGGCCGTATAGTTGGGCCGTGACCCAAAATACAAGCAGGCTTCTGTTAAATCGGGATATATAGAAATAAACTAGGAGTTAATTCAGAAAAACAGAAGGCAGATGGACGGTTTAGGGTGTTGCTGTGTTATCTAGAGGTCGCGGGATTGAGACCCATTGTGGGTATTTCTTTTTAGAACGACTTTTTAAAGGGTTCGTGAATCCGAGGCCAACCTTATACTTGATCAATGATGTTATATGTATTTTTACTACAAAATACATTAGGTGAGTATATAGATCCCTTTTAAACTCTAAATATTTTTGGACTGAGAATACATGCGCTGTTTTTATAAATGATTTACGTTATGGACACAAGTGATCAAAAATAAATTCTACGTTGAGTTGTACCACTGGCATACTTCCCTGTAGCTTGGTAACTATTATTTACAGCGGTATTGTAAACGCGAATCCTGTTGATAGATCTATCGGGCCTGACAACCCCAACCGGACTGGACGACCAGTATTTAACGGTTGCACAGTACTTCGTTTTGTGACTACACTTGGTACGGTGTAGTAAGATTTCATAATAAAGGGAATATGCGACGTGATTAAATGTTAAGTATGGTTACCAAGTGCTCAACCACTTAGAATATGTTTATTAAAATGTTTAAATATGAAATCTTGTGGTCCATTGTTATAACGCTGTTAGCACCAAACCTATATACCTCACCAACTTTATGTTGACATTTTAAAGCATGTTATTCTCAGGTACGAATTAAGTCTTCCGCTGTGCATTTGCTCATGTTAAGGACATTACTTGGAGTCGATCATCGCAATGGAATCAACTGTTGAAGATTCCGTCCGGGAGGATTAGTCGCGGACGTTTCAGTTGGTATCAGAGCGTTGGTCTTAGCGAACCAGGCCTTGCATTAGTGTGTCTAACTGGTAGTTGTTAGGATGCATTAGTGAGTCTGGACTTTGACCGTGACTGCATGTCAAAAGTTTTGCTTATCATTTCTAGTCGTAAATTATTTGCTTATTATCCTTAGGGAATTGCCTGCTTATCATTCATAAGTCTAGACACGTCTTACTGCATTTAGTGCATCGATAGTGTATAGACAAAATTCATATCTTAGCATATCTGTTACTTTGGACTTTAGTTGACATCTTTTCAAAGATTCTCCGTAATTTACGGGATTTTGGTATTATATATACATATGTAAAGTATGTATAGAAGAATATCAAATCTAATTTCTATAATCATTTCATACCAAAAATTCATTTTCCGATTATACAAGATGGATTCCGCATCTAGTTCGAATTCCTCAGATTATGACAGCTATGTCGATATGGATTTTCATCCAAGCTCCGAAGGCAGCATTACCGGAATGGATCAACCAATCTCCCATCATCTATTCTGGATGAATTGGGGGTGGGTTCGTAATATACTAAGTCACTGGAGACATGAAGAGGGTGATCCCTTCCATCCACCAAATTGCCCTCTTGGCGATGAACCTGAAGCACTTACTGGTGAACCTGTTCGAGAAACCATTTTCTCTCTCATTTCTAGAGTATCTCGTCACGATTATATACTATCCCATATTTCAGATCTTGTTCATTCGCTCACTCCAACCACCAATCATCCCGGTGTATTAGCAGAAGTTAACGAACTTCGCGCTCGCGTGACGGCTTTGGAGAATATGGTGCGAAGGTTACAAACACCAGCAGCAGCACCAGCAGCATAATCCGTACCACCATCATCAACACCGACAGTACCCATATCACCCTCAACCACAACCGCGTCGTAAACCTCAACATCACAATTTGTACCTCGGATATCAACATCCCACACCTCAATATCACTATCTGTATTTCGAGTATGATCTTCCTTTTACATATCATTCTATATCGATTATCTTCGCTTTATTTATCGTTCTATCTCATTTATCTTCGTTCGACATGGTAATTATGTAATCTTTAATGTTTTAGAGATCATGTAATCAAGTATTAACGATAAATCAAAATTTTTATTGACTCATTAGAACCATGATTACATCTGAAGAAAATATATATACAAGTATATTTTCATAAAGATTGTAATTAAAAATTCTTTCGTACAAACTGTTAATGATGAAAATATTTTAACGGGTAGGTAGTACCCGAGGAAATATTTAGATCTCACATTAATAAGTTACAGTGTATATTCTTCGAATCTGATTCAACGGTTATTTGCTATCTCACCTACAATCACCGATATACGTATCTGTTCACCCCAGATTTACCATTTCCATTTCAATTTTAAATTTGGATTTTTATCTATCAGAATCCAACAAGTGGCATAATGAAGAAAACATTGGACAAAATAAAATTTGTTAGAAACAAACGAATTAACTAATTGAAATTTTGTTAAGAATCTACGCTAACTGTTCCAGCTAACTGTTCCTAGCTAACTGATTACATTTTATTTATCGCAATTTAATTATCGCAATTTTATTTATCGTCATTTAATTTCTGTTATTTACTTTACGCATTTAATTTATCGTCATTTAATTTCTGTTATTTATTTTACGCCCTTTAAATATCGGGACACGTATACAAGGTTTTGACATATCATATCGACGCATCTGTATATATTATTTGGAATAACCATAGACACTCTATATGCAGTAATGTGGGAGTTAGCTATACAGGGTTGAGGTTGATTCTCAAATAATATATATACTTTGAGTTGTGATCGACACTGAGACCGGTACACGGGTCACGATACGTATTAATTAATTCGAATATTATATATTAATTTATATATGAATATATTGGATCATTGTACAATCGAACTATTGGACTGCTAACTTTGGACAATTAAAATGAATTAAAATATTGATTATAACATATGAAACTAAACTAATCTTCAAGTTTGCCACTTGATTTCATCCTAAACCTCATTTGTATCTCGACGTTTACAATCCGCGTACAAACCTATCAGGATTCTTGAAAATACCTCAATCGAGAAGTTGAACCGACCGCACTTCATCTACAGAAGGAAAGATCTATACACATGAAAAACTCTTGAACCCAAAGTCATAGTTTAACACGTACCGCGACGAATTCTTTAGCATTTATTAGCAAAAACAACCTTACGATTCCTTTTCAAAGTAGCCAATTTTGTCACAGCTTCAACAGAACAACTTCGACCTTTCATTCGAATAAGTCTTATTATAACTTTGATATATACGATTGGTTCTCCTCATCGTTACCGGGGAACCTTTCATACTCCGCCATGTTATCATCAGCATTTAATCATCTAAAAAACACAATTCGCCCAAAAACACCTCGGATTGATAATCGACGATTCAGATATGACTGCATTAAATGCAGAGGAAACAGTAAAATTTTAGATGGCCTAAATGGCCAAAAGTTTGATGATAAAGAAGGGAATGTTAGGAACGCTCAATAGAAAATTTAGTGCTGAAAAATGGATTGGGCTAGCCGGGAAGGAAACAAAGAACAAATACAAGGAATGAACCTGCCTTCAAATAATGCAAATAATTCAGTGTCTGTTGAAACCGTCAGTATGAACCCTACTCCTTATTCTAAACTTTTCCAGATGATATTCTTCATCATCATCTTATATTAGATATTATAAGGTATCTTCATATCTTCTGTTATACAAATTCTCCATATTCCTGGAGATATTTTCACAACTATCCTTATCTGAGATCATGAATCTCTCCGTAATGTCTGCGTTATAACATAAAAGAAACTGTGTTAGTTTCTAAATTCTAAAACCTCCGAATTTAAAACATGAATGTTTTGAAGTAGTGTTGAGAATTGATGCATGAATTAGTATAATATAATGAAACTTGATCAACTTCATTATATTATAGTAAGCCATGTTAAGTTTCTAATGGAATATGATGATTCACAGTACCGTCATCATGTGCCATGTTACACGGCTCTTACATTCTATCCAATCTCCAAACATATTAGGAACATATCATCTTGATAGTTCTATCTTTTCCAAGATATTCTGGTAATTTGACAAATCAAAATAGTGCCATTACCAATTCTCTCTTAGGACATTAACTATATTCATTTCAAATTTCATACCTACGAATTCCGGACCATTACAAAAGATGCTTAGTTGAAAAGGAGGAAAAGAAAAAGAATGAAGCTCCGAAATAGAAATTGGGGTATAAATCGCAGTAAATGGAAGAGAGTATTAACTGTGGATGATAATGATTATAGAAAACAAAAGCAAGGACATCGAAGTATAAGGGAAGATATAAAACCCAATAATCACCCAGAAACTACAAACCGTGTATATCAATACGTATTGCGACGCAAAGACACGGGAGAATAAGAAACATTATAATTCCAAGAAAATCATAAAAGTGGATAGATTCTTCTGGCGGCAAATGAAAAAGAAGAATGAAAGATATGAAGGTTAGAAGTATAATAAGAAACAGGATTGGATGGAACATATTAAGAATGAGTAAGAATAAAAGGTGTGGAGAATAAGGAAAACGAAGGGGGTGGATTTATAGCAATATATCCGACAGAGAAATCAGGAACAGATTATTGCATTAATTAAAGAAGATTTTGATTTTCAAAATCGCCGAAGAACCAAATCTTATTACGTAAGATTTTCTTTAAATCCCTTAAATTCCGGAAATCAATAGTAGCTACGTCATCGGTTCAAACGAATATATTTATTACTCATTTTACTCTTTTGTGATAGCTTCATTCGTACGCTTCACAAGATCGAATCGTTTTATCAATATCTCTCAAAAATGATAAAACTCCATTATCACCTCATATTCGTCATGAAAACATTCCTATTGTTATTTATGACAACCTATACCAAATTTCGGGGACGAAATTTCTTTAACGGGTGGGTACTGTAACGACCCGGAAATTTCCGACCAAATTTAAACCTTAACCTTTATATGTCTCCGACACGATAAGCAAAATCTGTTATATTGAGTCTAGAAAGATTGAAATTTATATTCGGATAATCAATTACCCTTTGACCATCCTCGACGATTCACGAATTGTTATGTGCAAATAAATAATATATATATATATAATTGTAAAATAATAAATGAGATATATAAATAATTTACATATATATTGATTTAAATAAATATTGTAATATAAGTAATCTATAAAGTTTATATATATAGAAATTATTAACATTTCATAAATTATGTGTTAATTTGTTATATCACTATTATGATAATTATTACTATTATTATTATTATTGTTATTATTATTATTATTATTATTATTATTATCTTTAATTAATAATCTTATTAAAAATATATTTATCATTAATATTAAATTAAATAATATATATATATATATATATATATATATACAAACAGACTATGGATACGTAATATATATATTTTGGCAGTATATATCTTTTTCTTCAGCTTCCTGTGTACCCGTGAGTTGTGGTCGACATAGAGCCCATACATAAATCGATTTCTTAACTTGTTGAAATATCACTGGAGTTTCATTAGTCTTTATATATTACTCTGTAAATTCAATCTCCTTCTTTTCTTTGTAAAACAAGAACCATACCCAACCACCTTAAACCCACACCTATTACCATTTTTCTGTCAACAAAACAACTATACAACAATCAAACGAGCCACCATACACCACCTTAAATCATCTTGATTATTCGCTGCTTCTGCTCCTTGTTCCTCTTATATTTATATTTCAAGATTGACAATACGAGTGTATCAAAGTTACTTTAGGAAAAGCATATTAAATTACGGGACATTAGTGATGCATGTGGGACGAGTTTGATCATCATGGCCAACACCTTTGAAAAAGAAACCCCACTTGTTTATTCGCATGTATGTCCTTGGTTTCTGTCGATTAAACAAATTGACACAAACTTTCAGTTTCTTCTATCGAGCCATTTAAAACAATTGGGCTTGTAAACTTGTTAATTTAACATTAAAGTTAAATAATGATGATAAAGAGAGAGGCTGTGTGTTACTGCATTTCGCCTGTTTATAAAAAAAAAAAATGCTTCGATTTTACTTTGTTTCCAGTGAATACCTTTATCATGGTGGGCCGACAAAACCCTCACCCACTTGATATTTTCTTTATATGGTACGGTAGTGCTATTGCTATGTGGGAACCGAAAATATTTTAGCAATTATGATATAGAAATATTGGAAACATGACGTGGATTACATGATGATGATGGAGATATTATAATGTTAAGGGTATCACTAGGATATGAAGGTTTCTGGGAACCGATACATTGATTTAGGAATAACACGACCTGAGCCTTTTGGAATTAGTTTGGATCGAGTTTTGTTTGGGCCGTATAGTTGGGCCGTGACCCAAAATACAAGCAGGCTTCTGTTAAATCGGGATATATAGAAATAAACTAGGAGTTAATTCAGAAAAACAGAAGGCAGATGGACGGTTTAGGGTGTTGCTGTGTTATCTAGAGGTCGCGGGATTGAGACCCATTGTGGGTATTTCTTTTTAGAACGACTTTTTAAAGGGTTCGTGAATCCGAGGCCAACCTTATACTTGATCAATGATGTTATATGTATTTTTACTACAAAATACATTAGGTGAGTATATAGATCCCTTTTAAACTCTAAATATTTTTGGACTGAGAATACATGCGCTGTTTTTATAAATGATTTACGTTATGGACACAAGTGATCAAAAATAAATTCTACGTTGAGTTGTACCACTGGCATACTTCCCTGTAGCTTGGTAACTATTATTTACAGCGGTATTGTAAACGCGAATCCTGTTGATAGATCTATCGGGCCTGACAACCCCAACCGGACTGGACGACCAGTATTTAACGGTTGCACAGTACTTCGTTTTGTGACTACACTTGGTACGGTGTAGTAAGATTTCATAATAAAGGGAATATGCGACGTGATTAAATGTTAAGTATGGTTACCAAGTGCTCAACCACTTAGAATATGTTTATTAAAATGTTTAAATATGAAATCTTGTGGTCCATTGTTATAACGCTGTTAGCACCAAACCTATATACCTCACCAACTTTATGTTGACATTTTAAAGCATGTTATTCTCAGGTACGAATTAAGTCTTCCGCTGTGCATTTGCTCATGTTAAGGACATTACTTGGAGTCGATCATCGCAATGGAATCAACTGTTGAAGATTCCGTCCGGGAGGATTAGTCGCGGACGTTTCACATACACATAAGTGATGACTGACATCTTAACATAAAACACGCAAGGTCACTAATCCATACTTTATCTTGCAAACGACCAAGTCAAACATAGGTTAAAGAATGAAATTAAAAGTTCAGGAAAACACACCGTCGAGGTACGGTCGACCGCATAGTCAACCGTGAAATCCCAAACTGAATTGCAATGAAGTTTTGTGAAAACAAGTTGCACGGTCGCCACCACGGTCAACCGCAGTGCGACCGCAGTTTCTGCTGTCTCAAATTTTGACCAAATAAAGTTTGACTAGTTCCCGGCATCTATAATTCATGAAACCTTTCTAAACATACTTAGGATAGATGCTCTCTCCATACTCAATTGAGTCTTGGTCATAAAAACACTAATTGTGATTAATTACGCCTAATGACATCTTAATGACAAGTTAACCAAGATTAGGCATAACACATAAGTGTTAATCAACAACTTGTGATCTTAATTCTTATCTAGATATTTTTATTATGATCATCAAGTATCAACACACGCAAGCCAATATCACTAGAACAATGATTGCTATTAAAAAGGACTTAGTGATTAATTAAGGCTAAATGAAGAACAATGATCTCAAGGTTAAACTAGAAATGACTTGTAATCCTAAAACACACTTAGATACATTTAGGATGGTCACCAAGTCCCAACTAGAGATTGCTCTTCCCTTGTGCATGTGTTGGATATTAATGTGTGCTTACACATTAATCATGAAATGTGTTATATTGCACATTATACTTATTAAGTGATTGAATTATAAGTTGTACAAGTATCTATATAATTGATCTTAGAATAACTATCTCTTGCTATGTGAGTATTACTTGCTACTTGCTAATATGCTTAATACTCATAAACTTGTCAACTTAATATGTTTGTCATGTGCTCATTAGTTAGAATTTAAGTAACTAACTTACTCCAATAGATTAAGTGTAAAATGGTTCACAATAGTTAATTGTCTATTTGGTCTAGTCTAAGTAACTAAGTATGATTGCTTGCTCAATAATAACTTAACCTTAATGTCTCTACATACTTCTTGATTATCCTATAGAGACATTATTCAATTAATCCCTAACTAAACTCAAATAAAACATGACTTGAGATTAATTGGAACTAGGAAGTTAATGATATAGTGACTAGCCTTTAGAATTGAACCAAGAGCATTAAAGTGACTAACTAAATCTTGACCAATCTGAAATTTCCCTAAATATCAATCAAGACACTTCTCCAAGAATGTTGGGTTTGCCACTTTTGGAATGATTAGTCACTTTCATGCAATAAGACCAAATCTCACACACTTAATACATATAGTACTTGTATAGGGTGTTTGGTTTCTTTTGCAGGTGCTAGAAGGAGTAAAGGTGCCAAAAAGTAGTGTTCAAATCTGAGTCAAACGGCTATACAACGGATACCAATTTTGGACTGGAGCACACACGGTCGCACTACGGTCGACCGTGCTGGGAACCGTGTGTCAACGGCTATTTTTTGAATCTCACTATAAAAGGCAAATATTTGAGTTCATTTGAACCTGCCCCTCTTGCACATTTAAAAGGCATATCTCCAGTGATCACAAGTGCATCAATTACTACTCAAATGTGATCAAGCAAGAGAAGATTCTATGATCTTATAGATATAGAATTGGGTTATTGTAAACTTACTAATCAAATTCATTTATCTTGTGAGTTTACTTAATGTAATGTATGTCCTAGTATTGTGTTAGGATCATCATTGCAGAGTGTATAAGTCTTGTAACTTCAATTAGTGGAAGCATAGGCTAGCTTAGTGATCTACTTCCTTAAAGGGACTTAGGAAGTTGATTAATCTTATTTGGAGATTAATACTTGTCCAAGGTGAAGACAAGTTGATCTAGGTTAGAGTTGATCTTTCGAAGGGATAGAAAGATTAGGTTTATTGTCTACTAAAGAAGATTGAAGACTTGTAAATCGGATCTCCACCGGGTTTGGAGAAAAGTGCTTAGTGAAGCAACAAATCCCGATTAATGTAATCGGGGAGTAGATTAAGGTGGATTAGTTAACATCCACCCGAACCACTATAAATTCTTGTGTCTATGTTCTTTACATTACTTCATTTATCATTTTGAACATATACACCACACACATCAAGTTTGAATTGAATTGGTTGATCAAAGTAAAATCAAATTTGGTGATCAATCGAAAAATTGTTAAAAAACGCATTAAGTAACTATTCACCCCCCTCTAGTTACTTACAATTGGTATCATAGCGGTTGCTCAAATCATTGCGCTACAAACGATCGCAAAAGCGTCACAATTCGTTTCGTGCAAAAACTTGAGTCAATGATTCTCGGATCAACTCAAACGATGGGATACTTGGAAGAATTGGTGAAAGAAGCATCAATCTTTGATAAGATGAATATTGATGTGTGGAAATCAAGATTTGAGTCTTACCTCAAATCTAAGGATTACTACTTGTGGAGAATAATCAAAGTAGGAGACTTTGTACCACAAGCTAGTTCAAGACTAGTGAAGCCAACTTTTCAAAACTATGATGTTTTGAAACAATTTGATGTAATTTCACTACTTTATGAAATTCTTCCTAGTGAAGAAAGATTAAAGATAATCTCATGTGAAAGTGCAAAAGAATGTTGGGACTCACTATGTTCTCAAGAATATTTAAACTCTAAGAGTTTAAAGGGTAAAGGATTAGAGAAGGGCTTTGAAAGGGTTGGTGATTTTTGAGCAAAAGGGTTGAATGAAAATGAAGACTTTTGCCTCATGAGCTCTTGGAATGACATGGATCAAGATGGTCAAAGTGAAGAAGAGGTTGAATCTCCGTTCAAAGAAGATGATGTCTCCAACATGGATTGCAATGAGGTACATGTATTTTATCCTTATAATTATAAAGAATTGTTAGATGATTACAAGACTATTAAATTTATGTATGATCGTAGTCGTGACAAAGTAAAACTTTTGGAGAAAGAATTACACAAAGTTACACAACTTAACAAAGCTCTAATTGATGAAAATAACACTTTGAAAAGAAAACTTGATTCATCAAGAGGAAAACATGAAATGAATGTATGTCACGACTCTAGCAAATACAAATCTTGTAATCAAAGTCCATTATCTATTATTAGGAAAATTGAAAATATGGGAAAAATGGACCAAGCTAGCAATTACATGGTAGGGATAAGTCAAGGATTGGGTAATCTTAAAATCAATCAAAATCAATGATCAAGATGCTAATGAGAATAACCTTCTCAAAAGACTTTATATAAAAGAAAGGTTTTTCTTACAAATGCAAATTATTTTTGAAAAATGATTTTAAAAAGATTAAGTGTAGGAAGGTTACTTGTCTTAGGATTGGGTGTTTATGTGAAAACATGTATTGCATGCTAAATACTAGGTTGATGCGTTTTGTGTATACTATGTGTAATTGAACATATATATATATCTATATGTATATATATATATGTATATATATATATATATATATATATATATATACATATAGATATAGTATATTACGTGTCATTGATGATTAAACATCGAAAGGATGTAATCACTCAATGTTAGGAAAAGAAAACTTGTCCTCAAGTATTCTATAGAACCTAAGAATCATCAAAACGCGCTTGAAGAAAGAAGAAGTGAAGAAACGAGTGATCAGAAGGATCCACGGCAGCACAATGGCTGACCGTGTACTCGACAGCAGACCCCTGCCCTGTTCGTGGAAAAATATCTACACGGCTAACACCACGGTCGACCGTGCTTTGACCGTGCGTGGTCTAATTCAGTTTTAATTTAAACTAAGCCCTCACTCCTATTTCTTTTTAACCTACTTCAAAACACACACACCTACACACGGCTGAGGAGATCGACCGCACGAAGAAAAATGCGCATTCCTTCAAATTCAAATCCTACATTCGGTATGATTAATCCTTGCTTTCCTAATATTCAATTATGTTTGTAAAATGAATTAGGGTTATGAAGAAACCCTAACTAGAATGAATCAAAACCTAAATTGATGCAAACAATTGAAATTGCTCTTGAAGAACAATTTGAAAACAATTGTAGTAATGATTATCTTGTATCTATGCATTGATTTAACATTGAACGATTCTAGGGTTCACTATACATCTAGATTAGATTTTCATAGAAGCATTGTTCATATGATATGAATAACATTGTTGCCAATTGAGTGTAATAATGTTGAATGTCAAAACATGTGTTGATGATGATTTCAAAAGTCTAGAACACATATGAACTTTGTGAAAAAACCTAATCTAGTTGCAAACTCATTAACACTAATGAAGAGTGAAAATGTGAAGAATATTAACATCAAAACACCTAAGTATTGATGATAATTAAAGTTTGCAAAACATGTTGCCTACAATTGAATTATACACTTTAAATTAATTAAAAGTATCATTGTATAGAAAATGGCAAGAGGAGATGAACCAAAAAGAATGGACTCATACAACCCACCTTCAGATCCTACAGAGAGAATTAGGTACAACGCTTGGTTTCTCTCTAGACGTCCTATCGCTGAAGGAAGAAAGGTTGCCCACAATCAAATGCCGGAACTTGTGAGACAATTCAAAACTCTTAAATGGGAAGTATTTCTCACTCTTGATGGTCCCATTTACCCATCTCTCATTCGCGAATTTTATGCAAACTACAATTTCGTGAATGATGAAGTCTCCTTCAGTCTCCAAGGCACCAACTACCTCTACTCACTTGAGGATTTCGGACGCATTCTCCAAGTTCCAACAAGTGGTGAAAAGTTCTTCAGTTCGCATCATGGACTGGCATATCTTCCAAGTTTTATCTCCAACAGAATGGCAGTAATAGATGCACTATGCAAAGACAGTGTTTCTCGCTCTGAAATCGAGAGATCTGGAGTAATGAGTAGACATCTCTCTCCTGAGTATGAAGTTTGGAACAAAGTCATTGACTACAACATCTATTGCAAATCAGGAAATCACTCAAACATCCATGCTACTCAAGTTGCTCTCTTATGGTGTTTAGAAAATGGAATCGAGGTAAATATTGCCTATCTGATGGCAACCAAAATGAGTGGACTCATCACCGAAACAACTCGAGGATTGCCTTATAGAATGCATCTAAACAAACTATTTAGGCACCTCAAAATCACAAGTGATGACTCTCTTCCACTCAATCATAAATCAATCCTACCATCAAAAGCAACAGGAGTATCAACCTCCAAACGAAGAAGAACCACCAATGAGACAGGAACAAGCAGAGGAGCTATTTAGATTTCAGACAGTGAAAATGAAGAAGAAAATGAATCGGTGAGGGATCTTGGGGTAAATGCCAAGATGGATAAGATCTATCAAACTCAAATCAAAAGTCTGAAAAAGGAATCAAAAATGAAGAAGTTACTTAAAGGAGTAATCAGAAGTTTGACATGTAGGTCAGGAAATGAGGAGGATGATGAATCAAGTGAAGAATTCTAACAAATTCTCATAAAAACCTTTTGTGGATGAATGGTTAAATGTTGTGTTTTGAGAACTTTAATATGTGTGTTTAATAAAGTATTTGTGTGTGCTTATTATATGCCTTTATTCAAAAAAATCCAAGCATGTCAGATTTGTACACGGCTGATCTACGGTCGATTGTGAGTCTAACCGTGTTTGTTCTGTACCAGCAACGAGGTTAAATTTTTTAAAATAATTAATCCACAGCTTACATCACGGATGACTGAAGCCCTACTGCAAAATAAATCTTGCAAATCATTTTTTGTCCTATTAGGCTAAATAACTTCCCTCAATAAAGAATTGACTAGTCAACCAAAAGACTTTACTCATTTAACCTATCTCACTTATGGAAAAGTAAAAGTACTACCTAGTAGCTCTCTATAAATACTAGCATACTCAACCAAAACTCATACCCACCTTCACTAACCCTAAAAACCCACAACCAAATCATGAGACAAATTGTCGAAGGAAGAGAAGTGTCAACACATCAACTCTCAACCTATTTGCTGGCCAACTTCTCTAATGTGAATTGGAATGTCTTTCTCAATCTTCGAGGACCTCTATATTCTCTTCATGTGAATGAGTTCTATGCAAACTTCAAATTCCATAATGATATGAAGATATCATTCACTCTCTATAGCAAAAGCCATTCCTTGACACTTGAAGAATTTGGAAACATCATGGATGTTCCAAGTAACGGGATCAAATTTTTCCTCAACCCAAACTCATTTGATGAGTTTCCTGAATGGTTTGAAAAAGAATGTGTTCTTGAAACACTGAGTGAAGGACCACTCAAATTTGAGTCCATCAACAAAGAGGGTTTCTTAGTGCATCACCTCGCTTCAGCATATGATCTATGGCAACAGATCATCTCCATAAATGTATATGTAAAGGGTGAATTACTTTGGAGAATGAATGCAAATGAGGTTACTCTTTTGTGGTGTCTCATACACTCACTTAAGGTAAACATTGCATTTCTGATGGCATCTAGAATGCAACAGGCAGCTCAAGAACCACTTTTGAAACTACCCTATGGTCTCCACTTAACTAAACTCTTTAGTCATCTCAAATTGATGACCTCCTATCACCACGCTGCTCAAGTATCGTCATACCCGATTTGCAGAGCTTCAACCAGACCATTTGTTGAACCATCTCTTGATAACCCTCCAAACTTTAACCCCCTTGCCACCTCAGGAAAAATCAGTGTCAGTCACGAAAATGTTCTAAAAATCGGACGACATCTAAACAAGCTAGAAGGAATTATAAGAGACACTCATCACTATATTCACTTCAAGAAATAGGCTAAGGCAATTTGAAGAATGCCTACCTATGCTTCCAATTTATGTGTCTTCCATGCATAGCTTCATATATGCATTACTATGTTTCGTGCTTAAAATGTGTGCTTGTTGTGTTTTAAATATATATGTTTTTTTTCAACATGCACAATTTAAGGGGGAGTTTTGTTCTAAGGGCGAGCTTAGTTCCAGGGGGAGCTAACCTTTTTGCTTATACAAAAGGGGGAGAAAGATGGATACAAGTGATTGTTAACACTTGCGTATTTATAGCAAAATATCCCTCATCACTTGTATGGTTTGTCATCATCAAAAGGGGGAGAATGTTGGTTGAATGTGGGTTAATACACTAAACGATAAACTTAAGTATGATTAACCAAAGTGTAATTAACCAAAGAATATGTTTTGATGATGACACACACACATACACATAAGTGATGACTGACATCTTAACATAAAACATGCAAGGTTACTAATCCATACTTTATCTTGCAAACGACCAAGTCAAACATAGGTTAAAGAATGAAATTAAAAGTTTAGGCAAACACACGGTCGAGGTACGGTCGACCGCATAGTCAACCGTGAAACCCCAAACTGAATTGCAACGAAGTTTTGTGAAAACAAGTTGCAGGGTCGCCACCATGGTCAACCGCAGTGCGATCGCAGTTTCTTCTGTCTCAAATTTTGACCAAATAAAGTTTGACTAGTTTCCGGCATCTATAATTCATGAAACCTTTCTAAACATACTTAGGATAGATGCTCTCTCCATACTCAATTGAGTCTTGGTCATAAAAACACTAATTGTGATTAATTACGCCTAATGACATCTTAATGACAAGTTAACCAAGATTAGGCATAACACATAAGTGTTAATCAACAACTTGTGATCTTAATTCTTATCTAGATATTTTTATTATGATCATCAAGTATCAACACACGCAAGCCAATCCAATATCACTAGAACAATGATTGCTATTAAAAAGGACTTAGTGATTAATTAAGGCTAAATGAAGAACAATGATCTCAAGGTTAAACTAGAAATGACTTGTAATCCTAAAACACACTTAGATACATTTAGGATGATCACCAAGTCCCAACTAGAGATTGCTCTTCCCTTGTGCATGTGTTGGATATTAATGTGTGCTTACACATTAATCATGAAATGTGTTATATTGGACATTATACTTATTAAGTGATTGAATTATAAGTTGTACAAGTATCTATATGATTGATCTTAGAATAACTATCTCTTGCTATGTGAGTATTACTTGCTACTTGCTAATATGCTTAATACTCATAAACTTGTCAACTTAATATGTTTGTCATGTGCTCATTAGTTAGAATTTAAGTAACTAACTTACTCCAATAGATTAAGTGTAAAATGGTTCACAATAGTTAATTGTCTATTTCGTCTAGTCTAAGTAACTAAGTATGATTGCTTGCTCAATAATAACTTAACCTTAATGTCTCTACATACTTCTTGATTATCCTATAGAGACATTATTCAATTAATCCCTAACTAAACTCAAATAAAACATGACTTGAGATTAATTGGAACTAGGAAGTTAATGATATAGTGACTAGCCTTTAGAATTGAACCAAGAGCATTAATGAAATGTCCCGTTCTTATTGATTAAAAACGTTCCATATTAATTGATTTCGTTGCGAGGTTTTGACCTCTATATGAGACGTTTTTCAAAGACTGCATTCATTTTAAAACAAACCATAACCTTTATTTCATCAATAAAGGTTTAAAAAGCTTTACGTAGATTATCAAATAATGATAATCTAAAATATCCTGTTTACACACGACCATTACATAATGGTTTACAATACAAATATGTTACAACAAAATAAGTTTCTTGAATGCAGTTTTTACACAATATCATACAAGCATGGACTCCAAATCTTTTCCTTATTTAAGTATGCGACAGCGGAAGCTCTTAATAATCACCTGAGAATAAACATGCTTAAAACGTCAACAAAAATGTTGGTGAGTTATAGGTTTAACCTATATATATCAAATCATAATAATAGACCACAAGATTTCATATTTCAATACACATCCCATACATAGAGATAAAAATCATTCATATGGTGAACACCTGGTAACCGACATTAACAAGATGCATATATAAGAATATCCCCATCATTCCGGGACACCCTTCGGATATGATATAAATTTCGAAGTACTAAAGCATCCGGTACTTTGGATGGGGTTTGTTAGGCCCAATAGATCTATCTTTAGGATTCGCGTCAATTAGGGTGTCTGTTCCCTAATTCTTAGATTACCAGACTTAATAAAAAGGGGCATATTCGATTTCGATAATTCAACCATAGAATGTAGTTTCACGTACTTGTGTCTATTTTGTAAATCATTTATAAAACCTGCATGTATTCTCATCCCAAAAATATTAGATTTTAAAAGTGGGACTATAACTCACTTTCACAGATTTTTACTTCGTCGGGAAGTAAGACTTGGCCACTGGTTGATTCACGAACCTATAACAATATATACATATATATCAAAGTATGTTCAAAATATATTTACAACACTTTTAATATATTTTGATGTTTTAAGTTTATTAAGTCAGCTGTCCTCGTTAGTAACCTACAACTAGTTGTCCACAGTTAGATGTACAGAAATAAATCGATAAATATTATCTTGAATCAATCCACGACCCAGTGTATACGTATCTCAGTATTGATCACAACTCAAACTATATATATTTTGGAATCAACCTCAACCCTGTATAGCTAACTCCAACATTCACATATAGAGTGTCTATGGTTGTTCCGAAATATATATAGATGTGTCGACATGATAGGTCGAAACATTGTATACGTGTCTATGGTATCTCAAGATTACATAATATACAATACAAGTTGATTAAGTTATGGTTGGAATAGATTTGTTACCAATTTTCACGTAGCTAAAATGAGAAAAATTATCCAATCTTGTTTTACCCATAACTTCTTCATTTTAAATCCGTTTTGAGTGAATCAAATTGCTATGGTTTCATATTGAACTCTATTTTATGAATCTAAACAGAAAAAGTATAGGTTTATAGTCGGAAAAATAAGTTACAAGTTGTTTTTGTAAAGGTAGTCATTTCAGTCGAAAGAACGACGTCTAGATGACCATTTTTGAAAACATACTTCCACTTTGAGTTTAACCATAATTTTTGGATATAGTTTCATGTTCATAATAAAAATCATTTTCTCATAATAACAACTTTTAAATCAAAGTTTATCATAGTTTTTAATTAACTAACCCAAAACAGCCCGCGGTGTTACTACGACGGCGTAAATCCGGTTTTACGGTGTTTTTCGTGTTTCCAGGTTTTAAATCATTAAGTTAGCATATCATATAGATATAGAACATGTGTTTAGTTGATTTTAAAAGTCAAGTTAGAAGGATTAACTTTTGTTTGCGAACAAGTTTAGAATTAACTAAACTATGTTCTAGTGATTACAAGTTTAAACCTTCGAATAAGATAGCTTTATATGTATGAATCGAATGATGTTATGAACATCATTACTACCTTAAGTTCCTTGGATAAACCTACTGGAAAATAGAAAAATGGATCTAGCTTCAATGGATCCTTGGATGGCTCGAAGTTCTTGAAGCAGAATCATGACACGAAAACAAGTTCAAGTAAGATCATCACTTGAAATAAGATTGTTATAGTTATAGAAATTGAACCAAAGTTTGAATATGATTATTACCTTGTATTAGAATGATAACCTACTGTAAGAAACAATGATTTCTTGAGGTTGGATGATCACCTTACAAGATTGGAAGTGAGCTAGCAAACTTGAAAGTATTCTTGATTTTATGAAACTAGAACTTTTGGAATTTATGAAGAACACTTAGAACTTGAAGATAGAACTTGAGAGAGATCAATTAGATGAAGAAAATTGAAGAATGAAAGTGTTTGTAGGTGTTTTTGGTCGTTGGTGTATGGATTAGATATAAAGGATATGTAATTTTGTTTTCATGTAAATAAGTCATGAATGATTACTCATATTTTTGTAATTTTATGAGATATTTCATGCTAGTTGCCAAATGATGGTTCCCACATGTGTTAGGTGACTCACATGGGCTGCTAAGAGCTGATCATTAGAGTGTATATACCAATAGTACATACATCTAAAAGCTGTGTATTGTACGAGTACGAATACGGGTGCATACGAGTAGAATTGTTGATGAAACTGAACGAGGATGTAATTGTAAGTATTTTTGTTAAGTAGAAGTATTTTGATAAGTGTATTGAAGTCTTTCAAAAGTGTATAAATACATATTAAAACACTACATGTATATACATTTTAACTGAGTCGTTAAGTCATCGTTAGTCGTTACATGTAAGTGTTGTTTTGAAACCTTTAGGTTAACGATCTTGTTAAATGTTGTTAACCCAATGTTTATAATATCAAATGAGATTTTAAATTATTATATTATCATGATATTATCATGTATGAATATCTCTTAATATGATATATATACATTAAATGTCTTTACAACGATAATCGTTACATATATGTCTCGTTTAAAAATCATTAAGTTAGTAGTCTTGTTTTTACATATGTAGTTCATTGTTAATATACTTAATGATATGTTTACTTATCATAGTATCATGTTAACTATATATATATCCATATATATGTCATCATATAGTTTTTACAAGTTTTAACGTTCGTGAATCACCGGTCAACTTGGGTGGTCAATTGTCTATATGAAACATATTTCAATTAATCAAGTCTTAACAAGTTTGATTGCTTAACATGTTGAAAACATTTAATCATGTAAATATCAATCTCAATTAATATATATAAACATGGAAAAGTTCGGGTCACTACAGTACCTACCCGTTAAATAAATTTCGTCCCGAAATTTTAAGCTGTTGAAGGTGTTGACGAATCTTCTGGAAATAGATGCGGGTATTTCTTCTTCATCTGATCTTCACGATCCCAGGTGAACTCGGGTCCTCTACGAGCATTCCATCGAACCTTAACAATTGGTATCTTTTTTTGCTCAAGTCTTTTAACCTCACGATCCATTATTTCGACGGGTTCTTCGATGAATTGAAGTTTTTCGTTGATTTGGATTTCATCTAACGGAATAGTGAGATCTTCTTTAGCAAAACATTTCTTCAAATTCGAGACGTGGAAAGTGTTATGTACAGCCGCGAGTTGTTGAGGTAACTCAAGTCGGTAAGCTACTGGTCCGACACGATCAATAATCTTGAATGGTCCAATATACCTTGGATTTAATTTCCCTCGTTTACCAAATCGAACAACGCCTTTCCAAGGTGCAACTTTAAGCATGACCATCTCTCCAATTTCAAATTCTATATCTTTTCTTTTAATGTCAGCGTAGCTCTTTTGTCGACTTTGGGCGGTTTTCAACCGTTGTGAATTTGGATGATCTTCTAGGTAGTTTCTTGTATAATCTCCGGACCCGTAATCTGTCTATCCCCCACTTCACTCCAACAAATCGGAGACCTGCACTTTCTACCATAAAGTGCTTCAAACGGCGCCATCTCAATGCTTGAATGGTAGCTGTTGTTGTAGGAAAATTCTGCTAACGGTAGATGTCGATCCCAACTGTTTCCGAAATCAATAACACATGCTCGTAGCATATCTTCAAGCGTTTGTATCATCCTTTCACTTTGCCCATCAGTTTGTGGATGATAGGCCGTACTCATGTCTAGACGAGTTCCTAATGCTTGCTGTAATGTCTGCCAGAATCTTGAAATAAATCTGCCATCCCTATCAGAGATAATAGAGATTGGTATTCCATGTCTGGAGACGACTTCCTTCAAATACAGTCGTGCTAACTTCTCCATCTTGTCATCTTCTCTTATTGGCAGGAAGTGTGCTGATTTGGTGAGACGATCAACTATTACCCAAATAGTATCAAAACCACTTACAGTCCTTGGCAATTTAGTGATGAAATCCATGGTAATGTTTTCCCATTTCCATTCCGGGATTTCGGGTTGTTGAAGTAGACCTGATGGTTTCTGATGCTCAGCTTTGACCTTAGAACACGCCAAACATTCTCCTACGTATTTAGCAACATCGGCTTTCATACCCGACCACCAAAAATGTTTCTTGAGATCCTTGTACATCTTCCCCATTCCAGGATGTATTGAGTATCTGGTTTTATGAGCTTCTCTAAGTACCATTTCTCTCATATCTCCAAATTTTGGTACCCAAATTCTTTCAGCCCTATACCGGGTTCCGTCTTCCCGAATATTAAGATGCTTCTCCGATCCTTTGGGTATTTCATCCTTTAAATTTCCCTCTTTTAAAACTCCTTGTTGCGCCTCCTTTATTTGAGTAGTAAGGTTATTATGAATCATTATATTCATAGATTTTACTCGAATGGGTTCTCTGTCCTTCCTGCTCAAGGCATCGGCTACCACATTTGCCTTCCCCGGGTGGTAACGAATCTCAAAGTCGTAATCATTCAATAATTCAATCCACCTACGCTGCCTCATATTCAGTTGTTTCTGATTAAATATGTGTTGAAGACTTTTGTGGTCGGTATATATAATACTTTTGACCCCATATAAGTAGTGCCTCCAAGTCTTTAATGCAAAAACAACCGCGCCTAATTCTAAATCATGCGTCGTATAATTTTGCTCGTGAATCTTCAATTGTCTAGACGCATAAGCAATCACCTTCGTTCGTTGCATTAATACACAACCGAGACCTTGCTTTGATGCGTCACAATAAATCACAAAATCATCATTCCCTTCAGGCAATGACAATATAGGTGCCGTAGTTAGCTTTTTCTTCAATAACTGAAACGCTTTCTCTTGTTCATCATTCCATTCAAATTTCTTCCCTTTATGCGTTAATACAGTCAAGGGTTTTGCTATTCTGGAAAAGTCTTGGATGAACCTTCTGTAGTAACCATCTAGTCCTAAAAACTGGCGTATGTGTTTCGGAGTTTTCGGGGTTTCCCACTTTTCAACAGTTTCTATCTTTGCCGGATCTACCTTAATACCTTCTTTGTTCACTATGTGACCGAGGAATTGAACTTCTTCCAACCAAAATGCACACTTTGAAAATTTAGCGTACAATTCTTCCTTCCTCAATACTTCTAACACCTTTCTCAAATGTTCACCATGTTCTTGGTCATTCTTTGAGTAAATAAGTATGTCATCAATGAAAACAATGACAAACTTGTCAAGGTATGGTCCACACACTCGGTTCATAAGGTCCATGAATACAGCTGGTGCATTAGTTAAACCAAATGGCATGACCGTAAACTCGTAATGACCGTAACGTGTTCTGAAAGCAGTCTTTGGAATATCATCTTCTTTCACCCGCATTTGATGATACCCCGAACGTAAGTCAATCTTTGAATAAACAGACGAGCCTTGTAGTTGATCAAATAAGTCGTCGATTCTCGGTAGTGGGTAGCGGTTCTTGATGGTAAGTTTGTTCAACTCTCGGTAGTCGATACACAACCTGAATGTACCATCTTTCTTCTTGACAAACAAAACAGGAGCTCCCCACGGTGACGTGCTTGGTCGAATGAAACCACGCTCTAAAAGTTCTTGTAATTGGCTTTGCAGTTCTTTCATCTCGCTGGGTGCGAGTCTGTAAGGAGCACGAGCTATTGGTGCAGCTCCTGATACAAGATCTATTTGAAATTCAACGGATCGATGTGGGGGTAATCCCGGTAATTCTTTCGGAAATACATCGGGAAATTCTTTTGCGACGGGAACATCATTGATGCTCTTTTCTTCAGTTTGTACTTTCTCGACATGTGCTAGAACAGCATAGCAACCTTTTCTTATTAGTTTTTGTGCCTTCAAATTACTAATAAGATGTAGCTTCGTGTTGCCCTTTTCTCCGTACACCATTAAGGGTTTTCCTTTTTCTCGTATAATGCGAATTGCATTTTTGTAACAAACGATCTCTGCTTTCACTTCTTTCAACCAGTCCATACCGATTATCACATCAAAACTCCCTAACTCTACTGGTATCAAGTCAATCTTAAATGTTTCACTAACCAGTTTAATTTCTCGATTCCGACATATATTATCTGCTGAAATTAATTTACCATTTGCTAATTCGAGTAAAAATTTACTATCCAAAGGCGTCAATGGACAACTTAATTTAGCACAAAAATCTCTACTCATATAGCTTCTATCCGCACCCGAATCAAATAAAACGTAAGCAGATTTATTGTCAATAAGAAACGTACCCGTAACAAGCTCCGGGTCTTCCTGTGCCTCTGCCGCATTAATATTGAAAACTCTTCCGCGGCCTTGTCCATTCGTGTTCTCCTGGTTCTTGCAATTTCTAATAATGTGGCCCGGTTTTCCACATTTATAACAAACTACATTGGCATAACTTGCTCCGACACTACTTGCTCCGCCATTACTCGTTCCGACACCATTTGTTCCTTTCGTTCTATTAACCCCTGGTCCGTAGACCTCACACTTCGCCGCGCTATGACCATTTCTTTTACACTTGTTGCAAAATTTGGTGCAGAACCCCGAGTGATACTTTTCACACCTTTGGCATAGCTGCTTTTGATTGTTGTTGTTGTTGTTGTTGTTGTTGTTGTTGGGCCGTTTGTTGTAGTTGCGATTGATGTTGCGATTGTTGGGATAATTGTTGCGATTATTGTTGTAATTGCTGTTGTTGTTGTATTGGTGATTCTTATCACCGTTTTCCTCCCACTTTCTTTTGACTTGCTTCACATTGGCCTCTTCAGCAGTCTGTTCTTTAATTCTTTCTTCAATCTGGTTCACTAGTTTGTGAGCCATTCTACATGCCTGTTGTATGGAGGCGGGCTCGTGTGAACTTATATCTTCTTGGATTCTTTCCGGTAATCCTTTCACAAACGCGTCGATCTTCTCTTCCTCATCTTCGAATGCTCCCGGACACAATAGGCACAATTCTGTGAATCGTCTTTCGTACGTGGTAATATTAAATCCTTGGGTTCGTAACCCTCTAAGTTCTGTCTTGAGCTTATTGACCTCAGTTCTGGGACGGTACTTCTCGTTCATCAAGTGCTTGAATGCTGACCACGGTAGTGCGTACGCATCGTCTTGTCCCACTTGCTCTAGATAGGTATTCCACCATGTTAACGCAGAACCTGTGAAGGTATGCGTAGCGTACTTTACTTTGTCCTCTTCAGTACACTTACTTATGGCAAACACCGATTCGACCTTCTCGGTCCACCGTTTCAATCCGATCGGTCCTTCGGTTCCATCAAATTCCAAAGGTTTGCAGGCAGTGAATTCTTTGTAGGTGCATCCTACACGATTTCCTGTACTGCTAGATCCAAGGTTATTGTTGGTATGTAGCGCAGCCTGTACTGCGGCTATGTTTGAAGCTAGAAAAGTACGGAATTCCTCTTCATTCATATTCACGGTGTGTCGAGTAGTCGGTGCCATTTCCTTCAAAATAGTCAAATGGAACAAGTTAATCATACAGAATATTAAGAGTAGTTAATAGTATTTCGTTGCATAATATGAACTCATTTATAAAAGCTTTTTCTTCATATTAGCGTTTTATAAGTTTAAATTCGGGTAGTACCTACCCGTTAAGTTCATACTTAGTAGCTAATATACAATTCAACTACTACAATTCTATATGAAAAACTGATTATAATAATATTTCGCGTTCAAACTTTTATACAATATTTTACAAACTTACAATACCGCTTATTTTACATAAAGCATGAAATATAGCACACAATAACTTTGATACAAGATAGTTGTGAAGATAATTCTAGCTAGTACACAAGTCGTTCAGCAAAGGCAATAAAGACACGTAATTCATACGTCCAGAAACAAGTCATGCATTCTGGTTTTACTAGGACTACTTCCCATCCTTGGTCTTGTGGAACATAACCGTTATGGCCGTTGATAAGACAGCGTGTTGTAACGTCGTCAAAGGGACGAGGGTTACGTAATGTCCAACAGTCCCGTAACAATCTAAAAACCTCATTTCTTACCCCAATTACCGACTCCGTCACTTGTGGGAACGTTTTGTTTAATGGTTGTAGGCCGATGTTCTTGTTCTCACTTTGGTGAGAAGCGAACATTACTAATCTGTAAGCATAACATGCTTCTTTATGTTGCATGTTAGCCGCTTTTTCTAAATCACGAAGTCCAATATTCGGATATATTGAGTCAAAATAATTTCTTAACCCATTGCGTAAAATAGCATTTAGGTTCCCCGCAATATATGCGTCAAAGTAAACACATCGTAACTTATGGATTTCCCAATGTGATATCCCCCATCTTTCAAACGAAAGCCTTTTATAAACCAAGGCATTCTTGGAACGTTCTTCGAATGTCTTACAAACTGATCTCGCCTTAAATAGTTGTGCCGAAGAATTCTGACCGACTCTAGACAAGATTTCATCAATCATGTCTCCGGGTAGGTCTCTTAAAATATTGGGTTGTCTATCCATTTTGTGTTTTTATACTGTAAAATAGACAAGAGTTAGCTTCAAAAAAAATACTTATTTAATACAAGCAATTTTTACATATATCATAAAGCATAAGCACACTATATTACATATATTACACCACACGAATACAACTATATTATTCCGACTCGCTTGTTTCTTCTTCTTCGGTTTTGGTTCGTTTTGCCAAGTTTCTAGGGATATATGATGTTCCCCTAATACGAGCCGTAATTTTCCACATTGGTTTAGAAAAACCTGGTGGTTTAGAGGTTCCCGGGTCATTGTTACAACTTAAGGACTTCAGGGGTTGACGATACATATAAAGTTCATCGGGGTTGGAATTAGATTTCTCTATTTTTATGCCCTTTCCCTTATTATTTTCTTTTGCCTTTTTAAATTCAGTTGGGGTAATTTCTATAACATCATCGGAATTCTCGTCGGAATCTGATTCATCGGAGAATTGGTAATCCTCCCAATATTTTGCTTCCTTGGCGGAAACACCATTGACCATAATTAACCTTGGTTGGTTGGTTGAGGATTTTCTTTTACTTAACCATTTTATTATTTCCCCCGCCGGTTCTATTTCTTCATCTGGTTCTGATTCTTCTTCCGGTTCCGACTCTTCTTCCGGTTCCTCTTCGGGAACTTGTGAATCAGTCCACGAATCATTCCAATTTACATTTGACTCTTCATTATTATTAGGTGAGTCAATGGGACTTGTTCTAGAGGTAGACATCTATCACATAATATCAAACGCGTTAAGAGATTAATATATCACATAATATTCACATGTTAAAAATATATAGTTTCCAACAAAATTTGTTAAGCAATCATTTTTCAAGTAAACACGGTCGAAGTTCAGACTCACTAATGCATCCTAACAAACTCGATAAGACACACTAATGCAAAATTCTGGTTCTCTAAGACCAACGCTCGGATACCAACTGAAATGTCCCGTTCTTATTGATTAAAAACGTTCCATATTAATTGATTTCGTTGCGAGGTTTTGACCTCTATATGAGACATTTTTCAAAGACTGCATTCATTTTAAAACAAACCATAACCTTTATTTCATCAATAAAGGTTTAAAAAGCTTTACGTAGATTATCAAATAATGATAATCTAAAATATCCTGTTTACACACGACCATTACATAATGGTTTACAATACAAATATGTTACAACAAAATAAGTTTATTGAATGCAGTTTTTACACAATATCATACAAGCATGGACTCCAAATCTTTTCCTTATTTAAGTATGCGACAGCGGAAGCTCTTAATAATCACCTGAGAATAAACATGCTTAAAACGTAAACAAAAATGTTGGTGAGTCATAGGTTTAACCTATATATATCAAATCATAATAATAGACCACAAGATTTCATATTTCAATACACATCCCATACATAGAGATAAAAATCATTCATATGGTGAACACCGGGTAACCGACATTAACAAGATGCATATATAAGAATATCCCCATCATTCCGGGACACCCTTAGGATATGATATAAATTTCGAAGTACTAAAGCATCCGGTACTTTGGATGGGGTTTGTTAGGCCCAATAGATCTATCTTTAGGATTCGCGTCAATTAGGGTGTCTGTTCCCTAATTCTTAGATTACTAGACTTAATAAAAAGGGGCATATTCGATTTCGATAATTCAACCATAGAATGTAGTTTCACGTACTTGTGTCTATTTTGTAAATCATTTATAAAACCTGCATGTATTCTCATCCCAAAAATATTAGATTTTAAAAGTGGGACTATAACTCACTTTCACAGATTTTTACTTCGTCGGGAAGTAAGACTTGGCCACTGGTTGATTCACGAACCTATAACAATATATACATATATATCAAAGTATGTTCAAAATATATTTACAACACTTTTAATATATTTTGATGTTTTAAGTTTATTAAGTCAGCTGTCCTCGTTAGTAACCTACAACTAGTTGTCCACAGTTAGATGTACAGAAATAAATCGATAAATATTATCTTGAATCAATCCACGACCCAGTGTATACGTATCTCAGTATTGATCACAACTCAAACTATATATATTTTGGAATCAACCTCAACCCTGTATAGCTAACTCCAACATTCACATATAGAGTGTCTATGGTTGTTCCGAAATATATATAGATGTGTCGACATGATAGGTCGAAACATTGTATACGTGTCTATGGTATCTCAAGATTACATAATATACAATACAAGTTGATTAAGTTATGGTTGGAATAGATTTGTTACCAATTTTCACGTAGCTAAAATGAGAAAAATTATCCAATCTTGTTTTACCCATAACTTCTTCATTTTAAATCCGTTTTGAGTGAATCAAATTGCTATGGTTTCATAAAGAACTATATTTTATGAATCTAAAGAGAAAAAGTATAGGTTTATAGTCGGAAAAATAAGTTACAAGTCGTTTTTGTAAAGGTAGTCATTTCAGTCGAAAGAACGACGTCTAGATGACCATTTTTGAAAACATACTTCCACTTTGAGTTTAACCATAATTTTTGGATATAGTTTCATGTTCATAATAAAAATCATTTTCTCATAATAACAACTTTTAAATCAAAGTTTATCATAGTTTTTAATTAACTAATCCAAAACAGCCCGCGGTGTTACTACGACGGCGTAAATCCGGTTTTACAGTGTTTTTCGTGTTTCCAGGTTTTAAATCATTAAGTTAGCATATCATATAGATATAGAACATGTGTTTAGTTGATTTTAAAAGTCAAGTTAGAAGGATTAACTTTTGTTTGCGAACAAGTTTAGAATTAACTAAACTATGTTCTAGTGATTACAAGTTTAAACCTTCGAATAAGATAGCTTTATATGTATGAATCGAATGATGTTATGAACATCATTACTACCTTAAGTTCCTTGGATAAACCTACTGGAAAATAGAAAAATGGATCTAGCTTCAATGGATCCTTGGATGGCTCGAAGTTCTTGAAGCAGAATCATGACACGAAAACAAGTTCAAGTAAGATCATCACTTGAAATAAGATTGTTATAGTTATAGAAATTGAACCAAAGTTTGAATATGATTATTACCTTGTATTAGAATGATAACCTACTGTAAGAAACAATGATTTCTTGAGGTTGGATGATCACCTTACAAGATTGGAAGTGAGCTAGCAAACTTGAAAGTATTCTTGATTTTATGAAACTAGAACTTTTGGAATTTATGAAGAACACTTAGAACTTGAAGATAGAACTTGAGAGAGATCAATTAGATGAAGAAAATTGAAGAATGAAAGTGTTTGTAGGTGTTTTTGGTCGTTGGTGTATGGATTAGATATAAAGGATATGTAATTTTGTTTTCATGTAAATAAGTCATGAATGATTACTCATATTTTTGTAATTTTATGAGATATTTCATGCTAGTTGCCAAATGATGGTTCCCACATGTGTTAGGTGACTCACATGGGCTGCTAAGAGCTGATCATTGGAGTGTATATACCAATAGTACATACATCTAAAAGTTGTGTATTGTACGAGTACGAATACGGGTGCATACGAGTAGAATTGTTGATGAAACTGAACGAGGATGTAATTGTAAGTATTTTTGTTAAGTAGAAGTATTTTGATAAGTGTATTGAAGTCTTTCAAAAGTGTATAAATACATATTAAAACACTACATGTATATACATTTTAACTGAGTCGTTAAGTCATCGTTAGTCGTTACATGTAAGTGTTGTTTTGAAACCTTTAGGTTAACGATCTTGTTAAAAGTTGTTAACCCAATGTTTATAATATCAAATGAGATTTTAAATTATTATATTATCATGATATTATCATGTATGAATATCTCTTAATATGATATATATACATTAAATGTCTTTACAACGATAATCGTTACATATATGTCTCGTTTAAAAATCATTAAGTTAGTAGTCTTGTTTTTACATATGTAGTTCATTGTTAATATACTTAATGATATGTTTACTTATCATAGTATCATGTTAACTATATATATATATATATCCATATATATGTCATCATATAGTTTTTACAAGTTTTAACGTTCGTGAATCACCGGTCAACTTGGGTGGTCAATTGTCTATATGAAACATATTTCAATTAATCAAGTCTTAACAAGTTTGATTGCTTAACATGTTGGAAACATTTAATCATGTAAATATCAATCTCAATTAATATATATAAACATGGAAAAGTTCGGGTCACTACAATTAAAGTGACTAACTAAGTCTTGACCAATCTGAAATTTCCCTAAATATCAATCAAGACACTTCTCCAAGAATGTTGGGTTTGCACTTTTGGAATGATTAGTCACTTTCATGCAATAAGACCAAATCTCACACACTTAATGCATATAGTACTTGTATAGGGTGTTTGGTTTCTTTTGCAGGTGCTAGAAGGAGTAAAGGTGCTAAAAAGTGGTGTTCAAATCTGAGTCAAACGGCTATACAACAAATACCAATTTTGGACTGGAGCACGCACGGTCGCACCACGGTCGACCGTGCTGGGAACCGTGTGTCAACTGTAACACCCTAGGCAAATCCCACATCGCCCACATACATGAGTGATCATGGGATTATAAGGTAATACTCACGCTTAAATGACACAACGCGTTTTGGGATCACAGGCTGAGTAGAAGTGCGAGTACGTTGTGGTTAAGCGTGCTCGGGCGAGAGCACTACCAGGATGGGTGACCTCCTGGGAAAGTGCTTCTCGTGTGTGGTCGCCAAGAAAAAGCCGTGCGCCTGCGGGCAAAGCGGACAATATTGTGGTCATGTTAAGCTGGGGTGTTACAGAATGGTATCAGAGCCACTCATGTGCCGTTGGGGGTGGTGGGGCAAACCTCATCGAGGACGATGAATCCCTGAGGGGGGGTGAATGTAACACCCTAGGCAAATCCCACATCGCCCACATACATGAGTGATCATGGGATTATAAGGTAATACTCACGCTTAAATGACACAACGCGTTTTGGGATCACAGGCTGAGTAGAAGTGCGAGTACGTTGTGGTTAAGCGTGCTCGGGCGAGAGCACTACCAGGATGGGTGACCTCCTGGGAAAGTGCTTCTCGTGTGTGGTCGCCAAGAAAAAGCCGTGCGCCTGCGGGCAAAGCGGACAATATTGTGGTCATGTTAAGCTGGGGTGTTACATCAACGGCTATTTTTTGAATCTCACTATAAAATGCAAACATTTGAGTTCATTTGAAGCTGCCCCTCTTGTACATTTAAAAGGCATATCTCCAGTGATCACAAGTGCATCAATTACTACTCAAATGTAATCAAACAAGAGAAGATTCTATGATCTTATAGATATAGAATTTGGTTGTTGTAAACTTACTAATCAAATTCATTTATCTTGTGAGTTTACTTAATGTAATGTATGTCCTAGTATTGTGTTAGGATTATCATTGCAGAGTGTATAAGTCTTGTAACTTCAATTAGTGGAAGCATAGACTAGCTTAGTGATCTACTTCCTTAAAGGGACTTAGGAAGTTGATTAATCTTATTTAGAGATTAATACTTGTCCAAGGTGAAGACAAGTTGATCTAGGTTAGAGTTGATCTTTCGAAGGGATAGAAAGATTAGGTTTGTTGTCCACCGGGTTTAGAGAAAAGTGCTTAGTGAAGCAACAAATCCCGATTAGTGTAATCGGGGAGTGGATTAAGGTGGATTAGTTAATATCCACCCGAACCACTATAAATGCTTGTGTCTATGTTCTTTACATTACTTCATTTATCATTTTGAACATATACACCACACATATCAAGTTTGAGTTGAATTGGTTGATCAAAGTAAAATTGAATTTGGTGATCAATCGAAAAATTGTTAAAAAACACATTAAGTAACTATTCACCCCCTCTAGTTACTTACACACCTAATATATGCAAGTAGATTGCCTCAATGAGCAAGCAGATTGGGTCAATCTACATGCAGATTGGGTCAATCTACATGCAGATTGGGATTGGGGATAATTGTCCAAGCAGATAGGATTCAATCTGCAAGAATTTTTTGGGTTCAATCTGGTTATGTTTACCTGAATGATTCATTCCATCATCACCGCTACCCATTTGTTGAGTGTCTTTACCAACTCCATCACCAACGTCCATGCATCCTTCATCATCATTACTCCCTGCAACATATACAGTTTTAATGAGTACCTTAAAATCCACCTAATATATGCATATAAATTGGGTCAATGTGCAAGTAGATTGGCTCAATGTGCAAGAAGATTGGGTCAATCTGCATGCAGATTGGGTCAATCTATATGCAGATTGGGATTGGGAGTAATTGTCCAAGCAGATAGGATTCAATCTGCAAGTCGTTTTTGGGTTCAATCTGGTTATGTTTACATGAATGATTCATTCCATCATCACCGCTACCCATTTGTTGAGTGTCTTTACCAACTCCACCACCAATGTCCATGCATCCTTCATCATCATCACTCCCTGCAACATCATATTTAATATAATATTTTCAAACTTACTTTCCAAATACATATTTTTACATCTTATAACATGTTAATATTTAATATTTAGTTGTAAATCAATTAACCTGAATTATTTAAACCACCACCACCATCACCACTGTCTGTGTCATCACTAATAAATCTACCACCACTAATAAATCCACCCGTTCCATTGTCTTTACCCATTCCATCATCATCATCAACTTTACGCGTGTCTTCATTGTCTTTACCCATTCCATCATCATCATCATCATCATCATCACTCCCTGCAACATCATATTTAATTAAATATTTTGAAACTTACTTTTCAAATACAGTTTTTTCACATCTTCTTAATAGACATAACATATTAATATTTAATCTGCACATATCGAATGTCTGTCTGCAAAGATTGAATAGCAATCTGTACCTAGTCTATGCATCTAGCACTTAGTATATGCATGTAGCACATAATATATGCATATACATTGGATCAATGTGCAAGCAGATTGAGTTAATATCCAAGCAGATTGGTTTTTGGATAATTGTACAATCACATTTGGTTTAATATGCAGCTAATTTTTATATTCAATCTGTATATGTTTACAATGAACAATTTTGGTTCAACAAATCAATTACCTGAATGATTCTTTCCATCACCACCGTTCCCCATGTCTTCAGTGTCTTTATACAAATCACGGTCTGTGTCACTAATAAATATGTCTCTGTCTCGAACATCCTACCGGGATCGATCATCTTCATCTCTTCCTGCGACATCATATCTAATTTAAAAAATTTTTGATACTAAATTTGCAAATGCCTTTATTCACATCTTTTTAATAGACATTAACAGAATAACAGAGTAATATACAATTAGGGATGAAAACTCAATTACCTAAATGATTGATAGCACCACCACCGCAGCCTGTGGCTGCAGCAATATCCTTCCTCATATCACTATTGTCATTGCGTAGAGACTGAATCTCTTCAAATGCTTTCTCTTTAAAATCAACTAAGTCTTTCTTAACCATGTCAATCTTATTAGAAAGACCATCGACGACTGACATAAGATTCTCATTTCTGTCGTTTGTTTTGGATCGAATAGTTCTAATGACATTCTCATTTACTTGTGTTGAAATTCTCTTCCGTTTCTGACGTTTATTCTGTTCCAAATTCTTTTCAACAACTTTATCAACCTGCTCCACATTCTCTTCAACAACATTATCAACTTGCTCTTCGTTTGTTTCATCTTCATTCTCTTCAAAAATCGTGTCTTTGTTTTGTAATTCATTTTCATCTTGCACCTATAATTCATAAACAATATCAGTGAATGCTTTTTTATTATAATAATTAATTTCTATTTATATATAGTAAATAATGAAATTAAATTTCAGTACATTTTCTTCTATATGATTATTATTTTGCTCCAAATCTTGTGATTGTTGACCATAGACATATGGATTCGCTATCCATTTATTCATTTCCACATTGGGTGGATGTGATTTTTTGTTTATAACTCGTTGAAAGACTTTATAATCCAATTTACGAACAAGTTCACTTCTATGATTCGATCCAAGAATAAGATATTGTTCTTTCCCCAAAAATTCTTCAAACACCAAAGATAGCAATCGTATAAATGGGACATTATTTTTCCTTGGATCCTCATTAACGATTTGAACTAACTCATTAAAATATAGTTCAGAGTAGTCGATTCTATCTCCCGTAATAAATGAGCTCAGAATCTGAATTTCAAATTCATTCACGTGTGTTTGACTACCCGATCTGTAACTGAGGCTTCTTTCAATCCCCGAAATTATAAAAGCCCATTTTGCAGAAAAATCATTTATCATAAGCCCTGATGGAATATCTCTTTTAGAACCAATTTTCTTCAAATTTTTCATTGCTTCCTCTATTGATGGAATATCCACAAAATTACCTTCAGTAGGTAACTCAAGAACTTTCCTTAAAATTGATTTGTCAACAGCTATATGTTGAGTACCATTCAATATTGAACCAGTTATAATAGTATTATCATCATTGGTGTTGCATGTAAACCACCATTCACCTAACAAATCAATGTAAAATTGTGGTACAGTTTTAAAATATGATGCTTTTAGAGGATGTGAATTCATAAATTCATATAATTCTTCAAATCTTTTATTTTTTTTGTTAACTGGTATCTCAGTAGTTGCTATACGGTTGTTGATTCTTACCTTAGATGCTTTTTTCTCCTCTGCAAACGTTTTTGCTTGATTTTGTTTCACTTGTTGCGTAGGTGTGTAAATCCAACATTCAGACATGATTGCAGTTGAATCGTCAATTAACTTTTGATATCAACAAAGATTTTTTTGTATGATAAAGTCTGGTAGGTGAATTTGAGTGTGTATCTTAAAATTAGGGTTTCAAACGATATAAAGATGTAATCTTTACACCTCTTTCATCTTTAAATAATATTTAAATATTTTAAAACTATATTTAAAAAATATAACAATTAATTTTAACTCTTTTTTTATATTTCTAAATTTTTGGAACCAATATTTTAAGCCCAAAAACTGATTTGCTAAGCCCAAACATTATTGACTTGGTAAGCCCAATGCCATATCGTCTTTTTCAGTTTCTAGCAACCAAAATTCTCATTCAACTTATCACTTAAACATACGATCTGAAAAAACTGAACAGTTGAAACCAATTTCATCAATCAAAACCCTAACGTTTTCCCCATTATTCTTCGAGTTCTCCGTTCAACATCAATTATGCCTCCAGTTAAGCCTTTGAACAAAAATGATGCTAAATTGGATTTATATGAATACGAACCAACGCCAGAAATGGAAAAGCTTCGAGTAAGGCCATTAAAAGAACGCACCATTGCATTAAAGGTAATGCCTAACAATAAAATTGCGAATATTGTTATTCCAGAAAAAAGAGTTGACATAGGATATGAAGATTTAGTGAAGTTTATGCTTTCACATCCATTGCATTTCTCATATGTTAAAAGTCCTCCATATCTTTACAAAGTAATTTTAGCAGAATTTTGGTACAGCTGTAGAACAAACAATGATAACACTGTTATTACTGGTTTTGTTGAGAATGGTAGGACTAGGGTAGCCTTTAATAAGCAAATTTTAAGGAAGGTACTAGGATTACCTAGTGAAGAAGATTTCGAGTCATTTCCACAAAAGGAGGAATTGGTTCAAAATTTGATTAGAATTGGATATGATTGTAATTCAAAGGAAAAAAATATAAGATAAAGATCCCTGATTTTTGTTCAAGGTGGGCTTTTATAAGTTCTTGTATACCAAGATGTTTAAGTTACAAATCAGGGAGTTTCGATCTGTTGAACGAGTTTGAACTGCAAATTCTAAACTCCTATATTACAGGAGTTAGAATTGATTTTGCAGAACTATATTTTAACGAGATGGTTCAATTAGTTAATCAGTCTCCAAGGGTGAACAATGTTCCGTTCACTAGATTGTTATCATTGTTGTTTGAAGAAGTTTTGGGACAGAATGCATATCTTGCTTTAGGAGATACTTATAAGAAAGATAAGGTCCTGATTGTGGATGAAAAATCTTCAATGGAAATTTTGGTAAGAAAGACGAACCAATAAGTTCAGAAATGCATAAATGGATTAACAAACCATATGTCGTACAAGTAGTTGAAGAGAATGATGTTGCGCAAAGTGTTGACGATATGATTCATGATAATGTAAGCAACTAACACTACAAAATTAATTACCTGTATATATATTATTTGTTATACTTAATAATAATAATACTATGTTTTTGTTTATGTATTATAGCTTGACTCTGTAAATGAAGAGAATTTGTACCAAGTTGTTGTTGCTGAAGAAGGAATCAGTAGAGATGTTGAAGGGCATTCAAATGAGATTCAATTATATAGTCGGAAAAGAAAGAGAGATGAAAATGAAGGAACCAGTCAAATGGATGTTGAGACTGCAAAAACATCTACTCAACCAGAATCTTCAAAAAGTAACGCAGATCTGTTTTCATTTATCAATGGTCTTTCTTGTAAATTTGATATGTTTCAGAACGAGTATTGTAAATATTAAATTGAAGTAAATGACAAGTTCAAAAAAGCGGATGATCGGATGAATGATTTGAAGAAACTTATTGATGAAAATGTAATTAAAGTGACTGCTGATTTGAGTGGGTTAAGGAACGAAGTAAATAAAACACTATCGGAGCAACAAAAAAGTTTTGAGCAGGGTTTGAAAGATATTGAAACAAATGATAAAGAAGTGGATGGCTTGAAGGTTATAATCGGAAATGTTGAAAAAGATTTGTTGAAAACTAAAAAAGATTTTATAACAGGGAAGAACCAAATCTATAAACATCTAAAAGATTTTAAATCAAATTTTATCACTCAAAAACAGAGTGCTGAAAATGATGTTATGGAAAAGGTAAATATAAAGGATGATACACGAATTAAAGAGCCAGTCTGTAACGAGGAAACTGGAGCTGCAAATGTTGAAGGATAGACTGAAATGATGTCTTGCAAAGGTATTTTTATATACTGATCACCTCAATTTTAGTTAATGTCTGTTATTTTTTTTAATGTTAATTTTTATCAATGTAACAATGAGAAAGTTCTAATATAGGACCATGTATATTTTTGTAGAAACATTTACCTCAAGTGTCAATGAGTTGTCTAAAGAAATCAGAGATCAAATTAACGATGAGGTACTCATCTGAAACATTTACCTCAAGTGTCAATGTGTTGATGCTTTGTGTTAATGGGTTTTATGTATATTATTTACGGGTCTTGACTTATTACATTGCTACATTTTCAATATCGATAGAAATATTCAATTTTTTAGTCTCTTGGATCTATCACTTTTCTGAATATTGTTTTGCTTCAATGCAGATTTCGGGTGATAACATTTATAATGTGAATAACCAGATTGGGTCAATCTGCAAGGAGATTGGGCCAATCTGCAAGTAGGTTGGGTCAATCTGCGCGCAGGTTGGGTCAATCTTCAAGCAGATTGGGTCAATCTGCAAGCAGATTGGGCCAATCTTCAAGTATTGTGTAATTTGTACTAGCAGATTGGGTTATATCTTCAAATATATTTTTTTGATTTTAATCTGCTTATGTTTACAATCAACAATTTTTGCTTATCAAATCAATTATCCAATCCATCAACACCACTACCCGTGTCTTCATTGTCTTCACCCAATCCATCATCATCATTTTTGGATATATGTAGAAATCTTCAATTTTTTAGTCTCTTGGAGCACTTTTCTAAATATTGTTTTTCTTCAATGCAGATTTTGGGTGATAACGCGATTGTTGATTCTAGCATGGGTGATGTCATTGACTGTAATCATGTGATAATGGATAGTGTAGAAAATGAAAAGCTGATGGATGATAAAGGGAAAGAGGATATTAATTCAATAGAAGATGCAAAACAAACTAGCCAACAGGACTTTATTACTCGAAAACACAGTGTTGAAGATGCTGTTATGGGAAAGTTAAATGTAAAGGATGATACACGAATTGAAGATCCAATATGCAATGATGGAAATGGAGCTGCAAATGTTGAAGGACAGACTGAAATGATGTCTTGTAAAGGTATTTTTATATATTGATCACCTCAATTTTTTGTTTATGTTAAATTTTATAAATGTAACAATGAGAAAGTTTCTAATATAGTACCATGTATACTTTTGTAGAAACATCTATCTCAAGTGTCAATGAGTTGTCTAATGAAATCAGAGATCAAAGTAACACTGAGGTGCTCGTTTGAATGTTTTTTAGTACATGTTTTTATGTTTTTGTTAAGGTGTTTTGTTTTACGGGTCTTTGACTGATTACATTGGTACATTTTTGGATCTTGACTAATTACATCTGTAGAAATCTTTCAATTTTTTAGTCTCTTGGATCTATCACTTTTCTGAATATTGTTTTGCTTCAATGCAGATTTCGGGTGATAATATTTATAATGCAATAACAGAATAATATTTTAATATTCAGTTCAAAATCAATTACCTACAAGCAGATTGGGTCAATCTGCAAGCATTTTGGGTCAATCTGCAAGCAGGTTGTGTGAATCTGCAATAAGGTTGGGTCAATCTATAAGAAGGTTAGATCAATCTGCAAGCAGGTTGGGTCAATCTACAAGCAGGTTGAATCAATCTACAACCAGGTTGGGTCAATCTGCAAGTAGATTTGGTTAAATTTTCAAGTAGTTTTTGGGTTTAATATCCTTATTTTTACAATCAACAAATCAATTATCCAATCCATCACCACCACTACCCGTGTCTTCAATTTTTAGTCTTTTGGATCTATCACTTTTTATGAATAATGTTTTTCTTCAATGCAGATTTCGGGTGATAACATGACTGTTGACTCTAGCATGGATGATGTCATTGAAATTCGAAATAAAGATACTTGTTTTTCAAGTGATAAAAAGAAACTTATTGTGTTAGATGTGAACGGGTTACTTATTCACACAGTACCTTGTAAAGATCAAACAAGGAAAGTGGACTTAATTACAAGAAATGGAAGAGCAGGTTATAATTATTCATTACTTTTTAAGTTTATATTATGAATATATACTTATTTTGTATGTACCATATAAATATATTTGTGTATGATAATATTACAGTTTATAAGAGACCACATTGTGATGATTTTTTGAAATTTTGCTTCGAGAAATTCAATGTAGGTGTTTGGTCGTCAATGCAAAGGTAATTTATTTTTGAATTATAACAATTAAAAAATAAAATATATATTAATTTATTTGTTTATCATTTTTCAATTCAAATGTTGTTACAGTCACAATTTGGATCCGATTGTTCAACATCTGCATGAAATTGCAAATAATGAATTTCAATTTTGTTGGGTAAGGAAATATTTTCCTTGTAATATATGAATGTGAATCTGCACACACTGAAACACAAGCTGTATATAGATTCAATGTCAATCTGTATTTTTCATGAATGTTAAATCTGCATTTTATTTGTTGCAGGACCAATCTCACTGTACAAGAATAGCTTCTTACACTCTTGATAATCCTGATAAAGAATTTTTTTTGAAAGAGTTGAAGAAAATTTGGGACAAAGGAGAGTACAATCAATCAAACACGATACTTATACACGACAGTCCTTATAAGAAAATATGAAACCCTGTAAGCTACCTTTATTCAATTATTTATTTTAAATTTAATTCACCTATTACTATTAATTATTAATTGTTAGTTTCCTAAGCATGATCTCAAAATTTTTCAGCCCCATACTGGAATATTCCCCCATCCTTGAAAAGTTGAAATAATAGAAGATAGTAGTTTGGGTATGAAAATTGAATCTCTGTCTCGTAACAGTCATTGTGAAAAATGTTGTGCTTCTCATAAAAACAATTTGATTTCACAGGACATAATGGCGATCTTCGTAATTGGCTAGAGAAATTCGCATTATCTGATGATATTAAAACATTTATGCAAGCAAATCCATTTGGTCAAGAACCCATCACAACTAACCATACCTCATAGGAATTCTATGCTAGTGTGATTGCTCAAGTAGAAGCATCGTTTGACAGTAAACAAGATGTGATTAATGATATTTCAATGGATGCTATTTTTAATGATGGTTTGAACTCAAAAGAATTTATCAATGAATCACCATCAAAAATTGAAAGTTTTCACAGCAATAACTTGGATATTGATATTCAGAGTGCTAAAGCATTGAAGTTTTTACAAGTGACAGAAGAAGATGAAAGTAGCAGTCATTTTGGATACGATGATCGATACGTAAAGTGGCTGCAAGATCTATTCAACATTGAAGTGCAATTGAGAAAGAAGTTTTTAAAATGTAAGCATCCCAACAAAATCGAGGGTTGCTTTTATTCTTGGAATAGAGATCAAGTTATGATTGAGTTATCTTTATCAAAAGGTTTGACTGAAAAGACTAGTTTAGACGATTTGCAATTACTTGGTTTAAAGGAATGGAAGTTTATCAATACCCATGTGAAGAATATAGAAGATAATGTAATGAAGACTGTTGTTGTACACAAGATTTTGAGGCTGTTTCAAATCTCTTACACACTGAATCTAATTACTCGAGAAGAGTTCAAGGCATGGTGTATGGTAAATAAAATTACAATAAGAAAAAAATCTGCTGGATTAGATATTGAGAAAGAATCATATATAAAGCATCCAGTACCTAAAGAATCACTTTTGTTGATAAGATGTATGTTAAAACTGATAACTTTGAGGGCTTATGCTACGAAGATAAAAATGGTGTTGAGTGCTTTCAAAGTTTGAACACTCTTAGTAAGCAGCATGTACTTCACTGTATTGGGTTGTTAAAAGAATGCAAAAAAGAAGATGCGTTTTTGTTCAGAAAACAATTGATAAAAAGCGTGGTCGACAAATTGTATATGATAAAAAAGTTTTCTGATTTGGAAAAACTATGTTATAAGATTATTCTGGAGTATTAAAAATTAAATGATATAAAAGCTGAAGAAATGGTCAAATTGTTGAACAAGAAGGGAGTATGGAAAGAAGCAATGAGAAACAAGTTTAAAGATTTGCTAGATAAACAGAAAGGTAAAAACATAACCGGATAACGAACAGATGTCAAAAAGGTACTTCAAACAATCCATCCCAGCTTTTCAATTTATATTACATGCTAAAATATGTATGTCTGGTTCATTTTTCTGCTTTTTTCAGTATGTTTAAATAAACTACTTATTTTTCTGATAATGAAGTGTTTTAATTTTTTTTGTTCATCATCACTTTTTTCAGTAAGTAAATCTACTATCATTACCTAGCATTTGAATACTAAGGATATGTAAAAAGTAATTCGTTTCCTGTGTTTATCAAGTTACTTTATTGATATAATCTGATTCTTAATCTTTTACACATATTTTTAATAAACATAATCAAAATCAATTACCTGCAAGCAGATTGAGTCATTCTGGAAGCAGATTGGGTCATTCTGCAAGCAGATTGGGTCATTCTGCAAGCAGATTGAATCAATCTGCAAGCAGATTGGATCATTTGCATGCAAGTTTGAAGCAGATTGGGTTCAATAAATAAAATGGCACAACTAAGTTGGCAGATCTACGATCTATCTATATAATATTTTTTAATTTCATATATCTACAATTTTGCTAGACTGTAAATATTAATATTTTTTTTTTTGCAGGCTATCCAACCGTTCCTAGTATCAAGGTTGAATTATGTCATACGAATGAATGTTTTTTAAATTTCTTTAAATTTGTATACAATTTATTTAATGTTTAATAGATGTACTGGACTTAGAAGATAAAGGTAAAATTTTAATAAGTACCAACCAATCGCTCAATGCTAAGCTATTCTAGTATTTTTGCAAGATACAGACTAAAAGTCATTTTTGTACACATACAGACTGAAGTGTTAGATACAGATTGAGGTGAAAGTAAATATTAATATTTTTTACAATGTGAATTCACCCAAAAAAACACATATAATTAGTTACAAAACATCAACAAACCAATTTGAGTTGTATAGCTTCAAAATTAAGTTTATGGTTATGGTTATTGTGAGCAACTAAATAACAGTCATGCAGAAATCATGGCCCATATTAAATAATCCTTTATAGTCCAATTACACATTGTGGCCCATAGAAGACTATTTTAGTTTCAAAATCACCCAAAAACGGCCCAAGTTCACACAATTTTTTATATATATTTGACAAAAAATTTCTACTCACCCCCCCACACATTTACACCTTCACCTGTCATATCTCTTTGCTTCCAAAAGCTTGTCAACTCCACACATTGCCTTCCAAGCTTCCACGACGAAACCAGGTAAGTGTCTTTTATCGAGCAATATTTATTACTTTTTACACTTCATTTCAAGAATGTTGTTACTGATATAATCATAAACTAATTTAGGGTTCATTTTTGACATTTTTTAAATGTCCCGTTCTTATTGATTAAAAACGTTCCATATTAATTGATTTCGTTGCGAGGTTTTGACCTCTATATGAGACGTTTTTCAAAGACTGCATTCATTTTAAAACAAACCCTAACCTTTATTTCATAAATAAAGGTTTAAAAAGCTTTACGTAGATTATCAAATAATGATAATCTAAAATATCTTGTTTACACACGACCATTACATAATGGTTTACAATACAAATATGTTACATCGAAATCAGTTTCTTGAATGCAGTTTTTACACAATATCATACAAACATGGACTCCAAATCTTGTCCTTATTTTAGTATGCAACAGCGAAAGCTCTTAGTATTCACCTGAGAATAAACATGCTTTAAACGTCAACAAAAATGTTGGTGAGTTATAGGTTTAACCTATATATATCAAATCGTAACAATAGACCACAAGATTTCATATTTCAATACACATCCCATACATAGAGATAAAAATCATTCATATGGTGAACACCTGGTAACCGACATTAACAAGATGCATATATAAGAATATCCCCATCATTCCGGGACACCCTTTGGATATGATATAAATTTTGAAGTACTAAAGCATCCGGTACTTTGGATGGGGTTTGTTAGGCTCAATAGATCTATCTTTAGGATTCGCGTCAATTAGGGTGTCTGTTCTCTAATTCTTAGATTACCAGACTTAATAAAAAGGGGCATATTCGATTTCGATAATTCAACCATATAATGTAGTTTCACGTACTTGTGTCTATTTTGTAAATCATTTATAAAACATGCATGTATTCTCATCCCAAAAATATTAGATTTTAAAAGTGGGACTATAACTCACTATCACGGATTTTTACTTCGTCGGAAAGTAAGACTTGGCCACTGGTTGATTCACGAACCTATAACAATATATACATATATATCAAAGTATGTTCAAAATATATTTACAACACTTTTAATATATTTTGATGTTTTAAGTTTATTAAGTCAGCTGTCCTCGTTAGTAATCCTACAACTAGTCGTCCACAGTTAGATGTACAGAAATAAATCGATAACTATTATCTTGAATCAATCCACGACCCAGTGTATACGTATCTCAGTATTGATCACAACTCAAACTATATATATTTTGAAATCAACCTCAACCCTGTATAGCTAACTCCAACATTCACATATCGAGTGTCTATGGTTGTTCCGAAATATATATAGATGTGTCGACATGATAGGTCGAAATATTGTATACGTGTCTATGGTATCTCAAAATTACATAATATACAATACAAGTTGATTAATTTATGGTTGGAATAGATTTGTTACCAATTTTCACGTAGCTAAAATGAGAAAAATTATCCAATCTTGTTTTACCCATAACTTCTTCATTTTAAATCCGTTTTGAGTGAATCAAATTTCTATAGTTTCATATTGAACTCTATTTTATGAATCTAAACATAAAAAGTATAGGTTTATAGTTGGAAAAATAAGTTACAAGTCGTTTTTGTAAAGGTAGTCATTTCAGTCGAAAGAACGACGTCTAGATGACCATTTTAGAAAACATACTTCCACTTTGAGTTTAACAATAATTTTTAGATATAGTTTCATGTTCATAATAAAAATCATTTTCCCAGAATAACAACTTTTAAATCAAAGTTTATCATAGTTTTTAATTAACTAACCCAAAACAGCCCGCGGTGTTACTACGACGACGTAAATCCGGTTTTACGGTGTTTTTCGTGTTTCCAGGTTTTAAATCATTAAGTTAGCATATCATATAGATATAGAACATGTGTTTATTTGATTTTAAAAGTCAAGTTAGAAGGATTAACTTTTATTTGCGAACAAGTTTAGAATTAACTAAACTATGTTCTAGTGATTACAAGTTTAAACCTTCGAATAAGATAACTTTATATGTATGAATCGAATGATGTTATGAACATCATTACTACCTCAAGTTCCTTGGATAAACCTACTGGAAATGAGAAAAATGGATCTAGCTTCAAAGGATCCTTGGATGGCTTGAAAGTTCTTGAAGCAGAATCATGACACGAAAACAATTTCAAGTAAGATTTCCACTCGAAATAAGATTGTTATAGTTATAGAAATTGAATTAAAGTTTGAATATGATTATTACCTTGTATTAGAAAGATAACCTACTGTAAGTAACAAAGGTTTCTTGATCTTGGATGATTACTTGGAATGGATTTAGAAAACTTGAAAATAAACTTGCAATCTTGGAAGTATTCTTGATTTTATGAAACTAGAACTTTTGGAATTTATGAAGAACACTTAGAACTTGAAGATAGAACTTGAGAGAGACCAATTAGATGAAGAAAATTAAAGAATGAAAGTGTTTGTAGGTGTTTTTGGTCGTTGGTGTATGGATTAGATATAAAGGATATGTAATTTTGTTTTCATGTAAATAAGTCATGAATGATTATTCATATTTTTGTAATTTTATGAGATATTTCATGCTAGTTGCCAAATGATGGTTCCCAAATGTGTTAGGTGACTTACATGGGCTGCTAAGAGCTGATCAATGGAGTGTATATACCAATAGTACATACATCTAAAAGCTGTGTATTGTACGAGTACGAATACGGGTGCATACGAGTAGAATTGTTGATGAAACTGAACGAGGATGTAATTGTAAGCATTTTTGTTAAGTAGAAGTATTTTGATAAGTGTCTTGAAGTCTTTCAAAAGTGTATGAATACATATTAAAACACTACATGTATATACATTTTAATTGAGTCGTTAAGTCATCTTTAGTCGTTACATGTAAGTGTTGTTTTGAAACCTTTAGGTTAACGATCTTGTTAAGTGTTGTTAACCCAATGTTTATAATATCAAATGAGATTTTAAATTATTATATTATCATGATATTATGATGTATAAATATCTCTTAATATGATATATATACATTAAATGTCGTTACAACGATAACCGTTACATATATGTCTCGTTTCAAAATCATTAAGTTAGTAGTCTTGTTTTTACATATGTAGTTCATTGTTAATATACTTAATGATATGTTTACTTATCATAATATCATATTAACTATATATATATCCATATATATATCATCATATAGTTTTTACAAGTTTTAACGTTCGTGAATCACCGGTCAACTTGGGTGGTCAATTGTCTATATGAAACCTATTTCAATTAATCAAGTCTTAACAAGTTTGATTGCTTAACATGTTGGAAACACTTAATCATGTTGGAAACACTTAATCATGTAAATAACAATTTCATTTAATATATATATAAACATGGAAAAGTTCGGGTCACTACAGTACCTACCCGTTAAATAAATTTCGTCCCGAAATTTTAAGCAGTTGGAGGTGTTGACGTATCTTCTGGAAATAAATGCGGGTATTTCTTCTTCATTTGATCTTCACGCTCCCAGGTGAACTCGGGTCCTCTACGAGCATTCCATCGAACCTTAACAATCGGTATCTTGTTTTGTTTAAGTCTCTTAACCTCACGATCCATTATTTCGACGGGTTCTTCAATGAATTGAAGTTTTTCATTGATTTGGATTTCGTCCAACGGAATAGTGAGATCTTCTTTAGCAAAACATTTCTTCAAATTCGAGACGTGGAAAGTGTTATGTACAGCCGCGAGTTGTTGAGGTAGCTCCAGTTGGTAAGCTACTGGTCCGACACGATCTATAATCTTGAATGGTCCAATGTACCTTGGATTTAGTTTCCCCCGTTTACCAAATCGAACAACGCCTTTCCAAGTTGAAACCTTAAGCATGACCATTTCTCCAATTTCAAACTCTATATCTTTTCTTTTACTGTCCGCGTAGCTCTTTTGTCGACTCTGGACGGTTTTCAATCTTTGTTGAATTTGGATGATTTTCTCGGTAGTTTCTTGTATTATCTCCGGACCCGTAATCTATCTATCCCCCACTTCACTCCAACAAATCGGAGACCTGCACTTTCTACGATAAAGTGCTTCAAACGGCGCCATCTCAATGCTTGAATGGTAGCTGTTGTTGTAGGAAAATTCTGCTAACGGTAGATGTCGATCCCAACTGTTTCCGAAATCAATAACACAAGCTCGTAGCATGTATTCAAGCGTTTGTATCGTCCTTTCGCTCTGCCCATCTGTTTATGGATGATAGGCAGTACTCATGTCTAGACGAGTTCCTAATGCTTGCTGTAATGTCTGCCAGAATTTTGAAATAAATCTGCCATCCCTATCAGAGATAATAGAGATTGGTATTCCATGTCTGGAGACGACTTCCTTCAAATACAGTCGTGCTAACTTCTTCATCTTGTCATCTTCTCTTATTGGCAGGAAGTGTGCTGATTTGGTGAGACGATCAACTATTACCCAAATAGTATTAAAACCACTTGCAGTCCTTGGAAATTTAGTGATGAAATCCATGGTAATGTTTTCCCATTTCCATTCTGGGATTTTGGATTGTTGAAGTAGACCTGATGGTTTCTGATGCTCAGCTTTGACCTTAGAACACGTCAAACATTCTCCTACGTATTTAGCAACATCGGCTTTCATACCCGGCCACCAAAAATGTTTCTTGAGATCCTTGTACATCTTCCCCATTTCAGGATGTATTGAGTATCTGGTTTTATGAGCTTCTCTAAGTACCATTTCTCTCATATCTCTAAATTTTGGTACCCAAATCCTTTCAGCCCTATACCGGGTTCTGTCTTCCCGAATATTAAGATGCTTCTCCGATCCTTTGGGTATTTCATCCTTTAAATTTCCCTCTTTTAAAACTCCTTGTTGCGCCTCCTTTATTTGAGTAGTAAGGTTAGTGTGAATCATTATATTCATAGATTTTACTCGAATGGGTTCTCTGTCCTTTCTGCTCAAGGCGTCGGCTACCACATTTGCCTTCCCCGGGTGGTAACGAATCTCAAAGTCGTAATCATTCAACAATTCAATCCACCTACGCTGCCTCATATTCAGTTGTTTTTGATTAAATATGTGTTGAAGACTTTTGTGGTCGGTATATATAATACTTTTGACCCCATATAAGTAGTGCCTCCAAGTCTTTAATGCAAAAACAACCGCGCCTAATTCCAAATCATGCGTCGTATAATTTTGCTCGTGAATCTTCAATTGTCTAGACGCATAAGCAATCACCTTCGTCCGTTGCATTAATACACAACCGAGACCTTACTTTGATGCGTCACAATAAATCACAAAATCATCATTCCCTTTAGGCAATGACAATATAGGTTCCGTAGTTAGCTTTTTCTTCAATAATTGAAACGCCTTTTCTTATTCATCCTTCCATTCAAATTTCTTCCCTTTATGCGTTAATGCAGTCAAGGGTTTTGCTATTTTGGAGAAATCTTGGATGAATCTTCTGTAGTAACCAGCCAATCCTAAAAATTGACGTATATGCTTCGGAGTTTTTGGGGTTTCCCACTTTTCAAAGGTTTCGATCTTTGCCGGGTCCACCTGGATACCTTCTTTGTTCACTATGTGACCGAGGAATTGAACTTCTTCCAACCAAAATGCACACTTTGAAAACTTAGCGTACAGTTTTTCTTTCCTCAATACTTCTAGCACTTTTCTCAAATGTTCTTCGTGCTCTTGATCATTCTTTGAGTAAATAAGTATGTCATTGATGAAAACAATGACAAACTTATCAAGATATGGCCCACACACTCGGTTCATAAGGTCCATGAACACAGCTGGTGCGTTAGTCAATCCAAACGGCATAACCATAAACTCGTAATGACCATAACGCGTCCTAAAAGCAGTTTTTGGAATATCATCCTCCTTTACTCGCATTTGATGATATCCAGAACGTAAATCGATCTTCGAATAAACCGACGAGCCTTGTAGTTAATCAAATAAGTCGTCAATTCTCGGCAGTGGATAACGGTTTTTGATGGTAAGTTTGTTCAACTCTCTGTAGTCAATACACAACCTAAATGTACCATCCTAATTCTTGACAAACAAAACAGGAGCTCCCCATGGTGATGTGCTTGGTCGAATGAAACCACGTTCTAATAGTTCTTGCAGTTGGCTCTGCAGTTCTTTCATCTCGCTGGGTGCGAGTCAATAAGGAGCACGAGCTATTGGTGCAGCTCCTGGTACAAGATCTATTTGAAATTCAACAGATCGATGTGGAGGTAGTCCCGGTAATTCTTTCGGAAATACATCGGGAAATTCTTTTGCGACGGGAACATCATTGATGCTCTTTTCTTCAGTTTGTACTTTCTCGACGTGTGCTAGAACAGCATAGCAACCTTTTCTTATTAGTTTTTATGCCTTCAAATTACTAATAAGATGTAGCTTCATGTTGCCCTTTTCTCCGTACACTATTAAGGGTTCTCCTTCTTCTCGTACAATGCGAATTGCATTTTTATAACATACGATCTCTGCTGTCACCTTCTTCAGCCAGTCCATGCCAACTATTACATCAAAACTCCCTAACTCTACTGGTATCAAATCAATCTTAAATATTTCGCTACCCAGTTTAATTTCTCGATTCCGGCATATATTATCTGCTGAAATTAATTTACCGTTTGCTAATTCGAGTAAAAATTTACTATCCAACGGTGTCAATGGACAACTTAATTTAGCACAAAAATCTCTACTCATATAGCTTCTATCTGCACCCGAATCAAATAAAACGTAAGAAGATTTATTGTCAATAAGAAACGTACCCGTAACAAGCTCCTGGTCTTCCTGTGCCTCTGCCGCATTAATATTGAAAACTCTTCCGCGGCCTTGTCCATTCGTGTTCTCCTGGTTCGGGCAATTTCTAATAATGTGGCCCGGTTTTCCACATTTATAACAAACTACATTGGCATAACTTGCTCCGACACTACTTGCTCCGCCATTACTCGTTCCGACACCATTTGTTCCTTTCGTTCTGTTAACCCCTGGTCCGTAGACCTCACACTTCATCGCGCTATGACCATTTCTTTTACACTTGTTGCAAAATTTGGTGCAGAACCCCGAGTGATACTTTTCACACCTTTGGCATAGCTGCTTCTGATTGTTGTTGTTGTTACGGTTGTTATTGTTGTTGGGATGATTGTTGTAGTTGCTGTTGTTGTTGTTGTTGTTGTTGTTGTTGTTGTTGGGCCGTTTGTTGTAGTTGCGATTGATGTTGCGATTGTTAGGATAATTGTTGCGATTATTATTGTAATTGTTGTTGTTGTTGTATTGGTGATTCTTATCACCGTTTTCCTCCCACTTTCTTTTGACTTGCTTCAAATTAGCCTCTTCAGCCGTCTGTTCTTTAATTCTTTCCTCAATCTGGTTCACTAGTTTGTGAGCCATTCTACATGCCTGTTGTATGGAGGCGGGCTCATGTGAACTTATATCTTCTTGGATTCTTTCCGGTAATCCTTTCACAAACGCGTCGATCTTCTCTTCCACATCTTCGAACGCTCCCGGACACAATAGGCACAATTCTGTGAATCCTCTTTCGTACGTGTTAATATCAAATCCTTGGGTTCGTAACCCTCTAAGTTCTGTCTTGAGCTTATTGACCTCGGTTCTGGGATGGTACTTCTCGTTCATCAAGTGCTTGAATGCTGACCACGGTAGTGCGTACGCATCATCTTGTCCCACTTGCTCTAGATAGGTATTCCACCATGTTAACGCAGAACCTGTGAAGGTATGCGTAGCGTACTTCACTTTGTCCTCTTCAGTACACTTACTTATGGCAAACACCGATTCGACCTTCTCGGTCCACCGTTTCAATCCGATCGGTCCTTCGGTTCCATCAAATTCCAAAGGTTTGCAGGCAGTGAAGTTTTTGTAGGTGCATCCTACACGATTTCCTGTAATGCTAGATCCAAGGTTATTGTTGGTATGTAGCGCGGCCTGTACTGCGGCTATGTTTGAAGCAAGAAAGGCACGAAATTCCTCTTCACTCATATTCAAGGTGTGTCGAGTAGTCGGTGCCATTTCCTTCAAAATAGTCAAATGAAACGAGTTAATCATATAGAATATCAAGAGTAGTTAATAGTATTTCGTAGCATAATATGAACTTATTTATAAAAGCTTTTTCTTCATATTAGCATTTTATAAGTTTAAATTCGGGTAGTACCTACCCGTTAAGTTCATACTTAGTAGCTAATATACAATTCAACTACTACAATTCTATATGAAAAACTGATTATAATAATATTTCGCGTTCAAGCTTTTATACAATATTTTACAAACTTACAATACCGCTTATTTTGCATAAAGCATGAAATATAGCACACAATAACATTGATACAAGATAGTTGTCAAGATAATTCTAGCTAGTACACAAGTCGTTCAACAAAGGCAATAAAGACACGTAATTCATACATCCAGAAACAAGTCATGCATTCTAGTTTTACTAGGACTGCTTCCCATCCTTGGTCTTGTGGAACATAACCGTTATGGCCGTTGATAAGACAGCGTGTTGTAACGTCGTTAAAGGGATGAGGGTTACGTAATGACCAACAGTCTCGTAATAACCTAAAAACCTCATTTCTTACCCCAATTACTGACTCCGTCACTTGTGGGAACGTTTTGTTTAATAGTTGTAGCCCGATGTTCTTTTTCTCACTTTGGTGAGAAGCGAACATTACTAACCCGTAAGCATAGCATGCTTCTTTATGTTGCATGTTAGCCGCTTTTTCTAAATCATGAAGTCCTATGTTCGGATACATTGAGTCAAAATAATTTCTTAACCCATTGCGTAAAATAGCACTTGGGTTCCCCGCAATATATGCGTCAAAGTAAACACATCGTAACTTATGGGTTTCCCAATGTGATATCCCCCATCTTTCAAACAAAAGTCTCTTATAAACCAAGGCATTCTTGGAACGTTCTTCGAATGTCTTACAAACTGATGTCGCCGTAAATAGTTGTGCCTAAGAATTCTGACCGACTCTAGACAAGATTTCATCAATCATGTCTCCGGGTAGGTCTCTTAAAATATTGGGTTGTCTACCCATTTTGTGTTTTTATACTGTAAAATAGACAAGAGTTAGATTCATAAAAAAAATACTTATTAATACAAGCAATTTTTACATATATCATAAAGCATAAGCACACTATATTACATATATTACACCATACGAATACAACTATCTTATTCCGACTCGCTCGTTTCTTCTTCTTCGGTTTTGGTTCATATTGACAAATTTCTAGGGATATATGATGTTCCCCTAATACTAGCTGTCGTTTTCCACAACGATTTAGAAAAACCTGGGGGTTTAGAGGTTCCCGGGTCATTGTTACAACTTAAGGACTTCGGGGGTTGACGATACATATAAAGTTCATCGGGGTTGGATTTAGATTTCTATATTTTTATGCCCTTTCCCTTATTATTTTCTTTTGACTTTTTAAATTCAGTTGGGGTAATTTCGATAACATCATCGGAATTCTCATCGGAATCCGATTCATCGGAGAATTGGTAATCCTCCCAATATTTTGCTTCCTTGGCGAAAACACCATTGACCATAATTAACCTTGGTCGGTTGGTTGAGGATTTTCTTTTACTTAACTGTTTTATTATTTCCCCCACCGGTTCTATTCCCTCCTCCGGTTCCTGCTCTTCCGGTTCTGATTCTTCTTCCGATTCTGATTCTTCTTCCGGTTCCTCTTCGGGAACCTGTGAATCAGTCCAATATATATTCGACTCTTCGTTATTATTAGGTGAGTCAATGGGATTTGTGCTAGAGGTAGACATCTATCACACAATATCAAACATGTTAAGAGATTAATATATCACATAATATATACATGTTAATAATATATAGTTTCCAACAAAAATGTTAAGCAATCATTTTTAAAGAAAACACGGTCGAAGTCCAGACTCACTAATGCATCCTAACAAACTCGATAAGACACACTAATGCAAATTTTCTGGTTCTCTAATACCAACGCTCGGATACCAACTGAAATGTCTCGTTCTTATTGATTAAAAACGTTCCATATTAATTGATTTCGTTGCGAGGTTTTGACCTCTATATGAGACGTTTTTCAAAGACTGCTGCGACGATCACTCCAAATCCATATGGACGAACACGTCATTCATCGATTTCATTGCGAGGTATTTGACCTCTATATGATACGTTTTGTAAACATTGCATTCTTTTGAAAAGGCACACCATAAATGAATATTTAAATCAAAGGTTTTCGACATCTGATGATTTCTACATATAGACAATCACCGTAATACAATAATTTACAATAATACTTCCATTGACAATGCAGTCAAAATAAGATACATGGTGATGATTTGGTGAATGCAACGTTTCCTTGAAAAATATGCCATGTATGACTCCATGTACATAGCTTGTCTAACATATAAGCAAATAGCGGAAGACTTCTAGGAAACCTGAGAATAAACATACTAACAAGTGTCAACATAAAGGTTGGTGAGTTCATAGTTTTAGTGTTTCGCATAATCTGTATATATAAGTGGATCACAAGATTTCAGTTGTTTCATCCAGAAACGTTTATCAAAATATTCTACAAGATTGAGCACCCTGGTAACTAAACTTAACGTATATATAATTTATACCCTTTGTATAATCATCTTAATAATACACGCAAACCAACGTGTACGCTTCTCAAATAGCATACGTCCGTTAAAAGGCTAGTGCTCTAGCTCGGACGGGGATATCAAGCCCTATGGATCCATATACTACTACTCGCGCCCACCAGTTCTTATAACTGACAGTTACTAGTTACCAAAGCTAAGGGATTTTCGGTTCAAACTCAGTGTAGAATTTAGTATGTACTTGTATCCATTGTGTTTAAAATAAAGTGCATGTATTCTCAGCCCAAAAATATATATTGCAAAAGCAATTAAAAAGGGAGCAAATGAAACTCACGCATATAAATATTGTATATCAGTTAATAAAGCATTTGCATGTATTCTCAGCCCAAAAATGTAGGGAGTAAAAGGGATCATATGAAACTCACCTTAGCAGCATATAAAGTCGTTCACCAAAATGTGATCGAAACTCGGATTACCAAATAACCGTAGATCTCAACCTAGAGAATATATGTTGGTAAATAAATGTCTATCAAGCTAGGTCAGGTCATAGTGTATCACAATCCTAATGCTCGATATTGACATACAAAAGTTATCCAATGTTGTTTCAAAAAGTCAATTTTGACAATAGTTTAACAAAACGAGACGTACCTTATATAAGGATTCATTTACTCGGTTGGTAATATTCAAAAATCCAATTTATCAATCTCGTAAACAAGTTGTTTAAATTTTAATTGCAGATTCAAAAGCAATTTCAATTAACGTCAGTCATAATTCAGTTGATCATATCTTTTAATCCGTTCATCGAAACTATTCGGTGTCTAAATGAAAAGTTACTAATTTTTCGCCAGCTTTCCAAAAACATGTATATCATATACCTTTTACCAGTAATATTTATATTTAATTCGGGATTTATTATAAACTGTTTAACGACAAAATTTAGCATACAAACATGTATAAATATATATACTCGAGCACTAGACATGTATACACTATTAATATATATAAAAGATAAAATATGAGTGCTTACGTATCAGTATTGAGATTCAATATTGTAGGAAAGTACGTAGACGTAACGGAGATGATAAACACTAGATTTGATTCACAAATATACCCCCGAACATTACCCATAACCTCCTTGGCAATAACCCATAATTTCCTTAGCTCTATCCCGCTCTAAAACATATTTTGAAAGTGTCACGCTCATGACTTCGTCGTAGTATTTTATGTATAAATAATAATACTCATATACTACTAATAATAATATTAGGAATAATAATAATAATAATAATAATAATAATAATAATAATAATAATAATAATAATAATAATAACAATAATAATAATAATATATATATATATATATATATATATATATATAGATCAGAGAGATAGTTTGATGAAAATATGAAATAAATTCGGCACCAGGCTTCGCATTTTATAGTACTTGGCCTGCAATCTCAGCTCATGCGATCGCATGAGAAGAGTATGGGGAACTCATGCGATCGCATGAGGTCCCTGTCCAGCTCAAAATGTGGTTTGTCACTTTGTTTGTCGACATATTAATTTAATATATATATAATATATTTAATTTATATAATTAATTATATATTATATTAAATTCACATGCATAGTTGACTTGTAATTTTTGTTCCGATAAGTCGTACGTTGTCACTCGACTTATGTCCCGGTTCCGGTTTTTCGAACGTCCTATCGTATACTGAGAAAACTTGTACTTTACGTTTCGTGAATCGTACCTTTGTCAAAATATAGTCTTAAATCATCCATAAACTATACCACTGTAGCAAAGTCATTTTTTTTACTGTAGCAAATAGTAATTTTCGAAAACACTGTAGCATTTTGGGTACTGTAGCAATTTGAAAATGTTACTATCGTTTACTAAATAACTTGAAATTATATATATGTATATATCTTTTTAATATACATAAATCAGTTTTTAAATACACATTGGAAGTTATTTATAAATAAATTTTAATAATAAATATTTCAACTTATCATATATATTCAAATCAAATAGATATTTAAACCAATAAGTTTAATGTACGGTATCAAATAATTAATACATTGTTACCTTTTCAAGTTATAGTATATATGTATCTATTTACATATAATTGTTCGCGAATCGTCGAAAATAACCGAAGGGTATTTAAATATATAAAAGTAGTTCAAAAATTTTGAGATTCAGTTTTACAGACTTTGCTTATCGTGTCGGAAATGTTAATCATACAAAGATTAAGTTTAAATTTGGTCAGAAATTTTCGGGTCATCACAACTGCATTCATTTTAAAACAAACCATAACATGTATTTCATAAATAAAGGTTTAAAAAGCTTTACGTAGATTATCAAATAATGATAATCTAAAATATCCAGTTTACACACGACCATTACATAATAGTTTACAATACAAATATGTTACATCGAAATCAGTTTCTTGAATGCAGTTTTTACACAATATCATACAAACATGGACTCCAAATCTTGTCCTTATTTTAGTATGCAACAGCGGAAGCTCTTAGTATTCACCTGAGAATAAACATGCTTTAAACGTCAACAAAAATGTTGGTGAGTTATAGGTTTAACCTATATATATCAAATCGTAACAATAGACCACAAGATTTCATATTTCAATACACATCCCATACATAGAGATAAAAATCATTCATATGGTGAACACCTGGTAACCGACATTAACAAGATGCATATATAAGAATATCCCCATCATTCCAGGACACCCTTCGAATATGATATAAATTTCGAAGTACTAAAGCATCCGGTACTTTGGATGGGGTTTGTTAGGCCCAATAGATCTATCTTTAGGATTCGCGTCAATTAGGGTGTCTGTTCCCTAATTCTTAGATTACCAGACTTAATAAAAAGGGGCATATTCGATTTCGATAATTCAACCATATAATGTAGTTTCACGTACTTGTGTCTATTTTGTAAATCATTTATAAAACCTGCATGTATTCTCATCCCAAAAATATTAGATTTTAAAAGTGGGACTATAACTCACTTTCACAGATTTTTACTTCGTCGGGAAGTAAGACTTGGCCACTGGTTGATTCACGAACCTATAACAATATATACATATATATCAAAGTATGTTCAAAATATATTTACAACAGTTTTAATTATATTTTGATGTTTTAAGTTTATTAAGTCAGCTATCCTCATTAGTAATCCTACAACTAGTTGTCCACAGTTAGATGTACAGAAATAAATCGATAAATATTATCTTGAATCAATCCACGACCCAGTGTATACGTATCTCAGTATTGATCACAACTCAAACTATATATATTTTGGAATCAACCTCAACCCTGTATAGCTAACACCAACATTCACATATAGAGTGTCTATGGTTGTTCCGAAATATATATAGATGTGTCGACATGATAGGTCGAAACATTGTATACGTGTCTATGGTATCTCAAGATTACATAATATACAATACAAGTTGATTAAGTTATGGTTGGAATAGATTTGTTACCAATTTTCACGTAGCTAAAATGAGAAAAATTATCCAATCTTGTTTTACCCATAACTTCTTCATTTTAAATCCGTTTTGAGTGAATAAAATTGCTATGGTTTCATATTGAACTATATTTTATGAATCTAAACAGAAAAAGTATAGGTTTATAGTCAGAAAAATAAGTTACAAGTCATTTTTGTAAAGGTAGTCATTTCAGTCGAAAGAACGACGTCTAGATGACCATTTTAGAAAACATACTTCCACTTTGAGTTTAACCATAATTTTTGGATATAGTTTCATGTTCATAATAAAAATCATTTTCTCAGAATAAAAACTTTTAAATCAAAGTTTATCATAGTTTTTAATTAACTAACCCAAAACAGCCCGCGGTGTTACTACGACGACGTAAATCCGATTTTACGGTGTTTTTCGTGTTTCCAGGTTTTAAATCATTAAGTTAGTACATCATATAGATATAGAACAGGTGTTTAGTTGATTTTAAAAGTCAAGTTAGAAGGATTAACTTTTATTTGCGAACAAGTTTAGAATTAACTAAACTATGTTCTAGTGATTACAAGTTTAAACCTTCGAATAAGATAGCTTTATATGTATGAATCGAATGATGTTATGAACATCATTACTACCTCAAGTTACTTGGATAAACCTACTGGAAATGTGAAAAATGGATCTAGCTTCAAAGGATCCTTGGATGGCTTGAAAGTTCTTGAAGCAGAATCATGACACGAAAACAATTTCAAGTAAGATTTCCACTCGAAATAAGATTGTTATAGTTATAGAAATTGAATTAAAGTTTGAATATGATTATTACCTTGTATTAGAAAGATAACCTACTGTAAGTAATAAAGGTTTCTTGATCTTGGATGATTACTTGGAATGGATTTAGAAAACTTGGAAGTAAACTTGCAATCTTGGAAGTATTCTTGATTTTATGAAACTAGTACTTTTGGAATTTATGAAGAACACTTAGAACTTGAAGATAGAACTTGAGAGAGATCAATTAGATGAAGAAAATTGAAGAATGAAAGTGTTTGTAGGTGTTTTTGGTCGTTGGTGTATGGATTAGATATAAAGGATATGTAATTTTGTTTTCATGTAAATAAGTCATGAATGATTACTCATATTTTTGTAATTTTATGAGATATTTCATGCTATTTGCCAAATTATGGTTCCAACATGTGTTAGGTGACTCACATGGGCTGCTAAGAGCTGATCAATGGAGTATATATACCAATAGTACATACATCTAAAAGCTGTGTATTGTACGAGTACGAATACGGGTGCATACGAGTAGAATTGTTGATGAAACTGAACGAGGATGTAATTGTAAGCATTTTTGTTAAGTAGAAGTATTTTGATAAGTGTCTTGAAGTCTTTCAAAAGTGTATGAATAAATATTAAAACACTACATGTATATACATTTTAACTGAGTCGTTAAGTCATCGTTAGTCGTTACATGTAAGTGTTGTTTTGAAACCTTTAGGTTAACGATCTTGTTAAGTGTTGTTAACCCAATGTTTATAATATCAAATGAGATTTTAAATTATTATATTATCATGATATTATGATGTATAAATATCTCTTAATATGATATATATATACATTAAATGTCGTTACAACGATAATCGTTACATATATGTCTCGTTTCAAAATCATTAAGTTAGTAGTCTTGTTTTTACATATGTAGTTCATTGTTAATATACTTAATGATATGTTTACTTATCATAATATCATGTTAACTATATATATATATATATATATATATATATATATATATATATATATATATATATATATATATATATATATGTCATCATATAGTTTTTACAAGTTTTAACGTTCGTGAATCACCGGTCAACTTGGGTGGTCAATTGTCTATATGAAACCTATTTCAATTAATCAAGTCTTAACAAGTTTGATTGCTTAACATGTTGGAAACACTTAATCATGTAAATAACAATTTCATTTAATATATATATAAACATGGAAAAGTTCGTGTCACTACAATTTTGGGGGAAATATTTATCGTTTATAAGCAGCTGGTTGTTATTTAATTATGTATAGACATCAATGTTCATTATGCATTCTTTTTTACATATTGGACTGAAGATTGAACCCAACCTGCTTACAGATTGAAGATTGACCAATCTGCTTGTAGATTAAACCCAATCTGCTTGCAGATTGAACCCAACCTGGTTGCAGATTGAACCCAACCTGGTTGCAGATTGAACCCAACCTGGGTTGCAGATTGAAACAACCTGCTCACAACCCATAAAATTAATTTAAAATCTATACACTTGAAATGTAATCTATATTCTTGATGTTATGTAATTAATTATATTTACTAACACAATATATTCTTTGTAAAATCACCTACGATATCTTTGTAAATTCACCTTCACCTTAATCTGTATCTAACACTTTATGTCTGTATGTGTACAAAAATGACTTTTAGTCTGTATCTTGCCAAGATTGACATTCAAGTTTCAAACACACTTCATTTGCTCCATTTTCTCATCTGCTTCTCCTCAATGTACTTACATCTAATGAATTCACCTTATAAAATCACCTATAATATCTGGTAAATTCGCCTTCACCTCAATCTGTATCTAACACCTTCAGTCTGTATAATCATTCAGTTTACTATTGTTGTGATTGAACCTAACCTGGTTGAAGTTTGAACCCAACCTGGTTGAAGATTGAACCTAATCAGCTTGCAGATTGAACCCAACCTGGTTGAAGATTGAACCTAACCTTCTTGCACTTCATTTCAAGAATGTTGTTACTGATATAATCGTAAACTAATTTAAGGTTCATTTAGGGTTCATTTTTGACATATTGGGGGAAATGTTTATCGTTTATAAGCAGCTGATTGTTATTTAATTATGTATAGACACCAATGTTCATTATGCATTCTTTTTTGCCACTAAACAGGTTGTTTTTCAATGGCATCTAATTCAACTAAGTGTGTCGCAAACAATAAGCAGTTGCAGACAAAACAAGAGAGTATTGAAATAATTGAACTGTCATCAGATTCTGATGACAGTTATTATGGTTTTATAGGTAACATAGAAAATCTTAAAGATAGTGATTCATCTGATGACGACTTGTCTGATGATGAAATTAGCATTACAGTGACGGTACAACGTGGAAAAACATAGGTAAGTTAGTTGATTCAATTTTTTCATTTATCAATAAACTATTATACATATAGAATCGCCAAGTTTGTAATCCTTAATTTTTCTCATATAGCGGCTACCGAATGAGTTTGTGATGGTGTCGCACCTAAAAGCTGGGATGAAAGTTATTTTAGTGAATGATAAAGGAGTAGAGTTCAAGTGTCGATTGATAACAGAAAAAGAAAAGAAAAAACCAAACTTTCCTGTATCAGGTGGGTGGACTAATTTCAAAAGTAAGAATAAATTGAAGCCATACGATAAAGCAGTTATGACGTACAACATGTGTGGAAAAAAGTTTTTTATGTCGGATGTGAAGAGGAAGAAAAAGAGAATCCATTAGTTAAATGGATAACAACAATGAATAGTTTGACAAGTTTCTTTTGGGGGTCGTTTACAAGTATATTGATGTAGTTGTTACTAATGTATGGTTTGTAATATATTTGGGACAGTTAGCTTTTATGTCTTAGGAATGTCTAATTATGTATTTTTTTGAACCTATGTAGGTGTATAATATGTTGTTATATATTTTATTTATGTTCTAGGAATGAAAACTATCTTTGTATGTTGTTTTTTGTAACAACGTTTTTTGTGTACTGAATGGATGTTGAAGTTCAAGTATTACAACTTTGGTGAAATGTGTCTTAATATGTTTCAAGATACCAATCTAATATGTTTTCAAGATACCAATCTAATATGTTTCAAGATACCAATCTAATATGTTTTCAAGATAATATACTAGTATTAACAAAAGGCGATTGTCATGAGGAGGTAGAGCAAGGTGACCTGATGACATAATATACTAGCATCAAGGTTGAAGAAATTGGAACTCAGGGAGTTCTCAGTGGAATCATTTCTAGGAGTTCTCAGAGAACTCAGTGAGAACTCAGAGAGTTCTCAGTGGTTGACTTTCATTGACTTATTGGTATAATTTTTATGATAACCAAGATTTGAACGAGATTTTACCCAATCTCTGCTTCAAATCTTCTAGCAAAATGACCCAAACTGCATGCAGATTGACTCAATCTTCTTGCAGATTGACCAAATCTGCTTGCAGAATGACCCAATCTGCTTGCAGGTTGAAACAACAATGATTAAAATAAATACACAGAATGAAACAGCAATGATTAAAATAAAAACAAAAACAAATCATTCTAACAAAATAGTAATATTAAAATGATAGATAACTAGTTTTTAAAGTAATTAATAAACTTCTCAACTAAAATGAACTACTATCTAACCATATTTCTTTGGTCTTTTCTTAATTCTCTTGAATGCATTTCGCTCCATCTGCAATTTAGCTTTTCTTGACATTCCATCATAAACATTCATCTGAATTTCTATTGTATTCAACTTCGTATTCCGGTTACAAGTTAGGATTCTATGTAAATATTTGTAACGAAGACTATTCAGTTGTTCTATTAGCACTTCTCTATTTTTAAATCCACAGTTCCATTTTGAAAATGAAGTCCCCATGTAGTTCTCCATATGTCTCATCAAAAATATACCACAATCAACAACATTACCTCTTGTCTTCTATGGCAAATCCATTAACTCAAATTTTTCAAATTTAGGTTTCTCAATGTTTAGATGATTTTTATTTTTACAGTATCCCACCAGCAGTTTGCCCTGCATAAAAAAAATTAAATTTTAAAAATATTGTTCAATATGTAAAAATAAGTTAGCTGTATAAATACTTACCAAAATTCCCGTTCTTTTCTTAAATTTGATGTGTATATTATCTCTCACATCTTCATAATCCAAATTGTCAATAACATAGCATTTGTTGGTTTGCATATTGAAGCATGTCAAAAAATAATGATGATTCAACAGAATAGGGAATAGGATCTGTTTGAAATATAAGATTATTCATCATGATTTATACTTCAATAATTAATAAATATAAATATTAAATACACATATATATTTAACTAACCACATCTGCTTTTTCTAGTGGATATTCCATTAGACTTAACTAAGCATCCATTTCTTCTTCAAATTTTGTTGATATAGTAACATATCCTTTCGATATATCTTGATCAAATTCTTACAACATTTCATCAGTCTGTAAAAATTAACTAATTTAAAAAGTTTTATTTTGTGCTTTGTATTCATTTCAATCATTTTATGTTTACAGATTATAAAGGTAAATTAGGCAAGATTCACTTATATAAACTAAAGTTGGACTGCGAATTAGAAAGTCCAAGGATACTTACAAAACATCTTGTGTTGCATAGTAATCTTCTTAATATTCCCTCTTTCTTTTTTTCTCCTCAATATTCAAAATCAAACTCCAAGCTTCAATAACACCAACATGCACTTCTGATTTTGGGATTAGGCTCTCCATTACTACTTGTGTACAAAAAACTCCACTTGTGTGCGAGAACATAATATCACTGTTGAAATGTCCCGTTCTTATTGATTAAAAACGTTCCATATTAATTGATTTCGTTGCGAGGTTTTGACCTCTATATGAGACGTTTTTCAAAGACTGCATTCATTTTTAAAACAAACCATAACCTTTATTTCATAAATAAAGGTTTAAAAAGCTTTACGTAGATTATCAAATAATGATAATCTAAAATATCCTGTTTACACACGACCATTACATAATGGTTTACAATACAAATATGTTACATCGAAATCAGTTTCTTGAATGCAGTTTTTACACAATATTATACAAACATGGACTCCAAATCTTGTCCTTATTTTAGTATGCAACAGCGGAAGCTCTTAGTATTCACCTGAGAATAAACATGCTTTAAACGTCAACAAAAATGTTGGTGAGTTATAGGTTTAACCTATATATATCAAATCGTAACAATAGACCACAAGATTTCATATTTCAATACACATCCCATACATAGAGATAAAAATCATTCATATGGTGAACACCTGGTAACCGACATTAACAAGATGCATATATAAGAATATCCCCATCATTCCGGGACACCCTTCGGATATGATATAAATTTTGAAGTACTAAAGCATCCGGTACTTTGGATGAGGTTTGTTAGGCCCAATAGATCTATCTTTAGGATTCGCGTCAATTAGGGTGTCTGTTCCCTAATTCTTAGATTACCAGACTTAATAAAAAGGGGCATATTCGATTTCGATAATTCAACCATAGAATGTAGTTTCACGTACTTGTGTCTATTTTTTAAATCATTTATAAAACCTGCATGTATTCTCATCCCAAAAATATTAGATTTTAAAAGTGGGACTATAACTCACTTTCACATATTTTTACTTCGTCGGAAAGTAAGACTTGGCCACTGGTTGATTCACGAACCTATAACAATATATACATATATATCAAAGTATGTTCAAAATATATTTACAACACTTTTAATATATTTTGATGTTTTAAGTTTATTAAGTCAGCTGTCCTCGTTAGTAACCTACAACTAGTTGTCCACAGTTAGATGTACAGAAATAAATCGATAAATATTATCTTGAATCAATCCACGACCCAGTGTATACGTATCTCAGTATTGATCACAACTCAAACTATATATATTTTGGAATCAACCTCAACCCTGTATAGCTAACTCCAACATTCACATATAGAGTGTCTATGGTTGTTCCGAAATATATATAGATGTGTCGACATGATAGGTCGAAACATTGTATACATGTCTATGGTATCTCAAGATTACATAATATACAATACAAGTTGATTAAGTTATGGTTGGAATAGATTTGTTACCAATTTTCACGTAGCTAAAATGAGGAAAATTATCCAATCTTGTTTTACCCATAACTTCTTCATTTTAAATCCGTTTTGAGTGAATCAAATTGCTATGGTTTCATATTGAACTCTATTTTATGAATCTAAGTAGAAAAAATATAGGTTTATAGTCGGAAAAATAAGTTACAAGTCATTTTTGTAAAGGTAGTCATTTCAGTCGAAAGAACGACGTTTAGATGACCATTTTAGAAAACATACTTCCACTTTGAGTTTAACCATAATTTTTGGATATAGTTTCATGTTCATAATAAAAATCATTTTCCCAGAATAACAACTTTTAAATCAAAGTTTATCATAGTTTTTAATTAACTAACCCAAAACAGCCCGCGGTGTTACTACGACGGCGTAAATCCGGTTTTACGGTGTTTTTCGTGTTTCCAGGTTTTAAATCATTAAGTTAGCATATCATATAGATATAGAACATGTTTTTAGTTTATTTTAAAAGTCAAGTTAGAAGGATTAACTTTTATTTGCGAACAAGTTTAGAATTAACTAAACTATGTTCAAGTGATTACAAGTTTCAACCTTCGAATAAGATAGCTTTATATGTATGAATCGAATGATGTTATGAACATCATTACTACCTCAAGTTCCTTGGATAAACCTACTGTAAATGAGAAAAATAGATCTAGCTTCAAAGGATCCTTGTATGGCTTGAAAGTTCTTGAAGCAGAATCATGACACGAAAACAATTTCAAGTAAGATTTCCACTCGAAATAAGATTGTTATAGTTATAGAAATTGAATTAAAGTTTGAATATGATTATTACCTTGTATTAGAAAGATAAACTACTGTAAGTAACAAAGGTTTCTTGATCTTGGATGATTACTTGGAATGGATTTAGAAAACTTGGAAGTAAACTTGCAATCTTGGAAGTATTCTTAATTTTATGAAACTAGAACTTTTGGAATTTATGAAGAACACTTAGAACTTGAAGATAGAACTTGAGAGAGATCAATTAGATGAAGAAAATTGAAGAATGAAAGTGTTTTTAGGTGTTTTTGGTCGTTGGTGTATGGATTAGATATAAAGGATATGTAATTTTGTTTTCATGTAAATAAGTCATGAATGATTACTCATATTTTTGTAATTTTATGAGATATTTCATGCTAGTTGCCAAATTATGGTTCCCACATGTGTTAGGTGACTCACATGGGCTGCTAAGAGCTGATCATTGGAGTATATATACCAATAGTACATACATCTAAAAGCTGTGTATTGTACGAGTACGAATACGGGTGCATACGAGTAGAATTGTTGATGAAACTGAACGAGGATGTAATTGTAAGAATTTTTGTTAAGTAGAAGTATTTTGATAAGTGTCTTGAAGTCTTTTAAAAGTGTATGAATACATATTAAAACACTACATGTATATACATTTTAACTGAGTCGTTAAGTCATCGTTAGTCGTTACATGTAAATGTTGTTTTGAAACCTTTAGGTTAACGATCTTGTTGAATGTTGTTAACCCATTGTTTATTATAACAAATGAGATGTTAAATTGTTATATTATCATGATATTATGATATATAATATATCTTAGTATGATATATATACAGTTAAATGTCGTTACAACGATAATCGTTACATATATGTCTCGTTTCGAAATCATTAAGTTAGTAGTCTTATTTTTACATATGTATTTCATTGTTAATACACTTAATAATATATTTACTTATCATTTAACATAATTAACCAAGTGTATCAATATCTTAATATGATTCATATGTACCTAGTAAGACGTTGTTATAACGATAATCGTTATATATATCGTTTTCGAGTTTCTTAAATTAATAGTCTCATTTTTATGTATATAACTCATTGTTAAAATACCTAATGAGATGCATACTTATAATAAAATCATGTTAACTATATATATAACCATATATATGTCATCGTATAGTTTTTACAAGTTTTAACGTTCGTGAATCACCGGTCAACTTGGGTGGTCAATTGTCTATATGAAACCTATTTCAATTAATCAAGTCTTAACAAGTTTGATTGCTTAACATGTTGGAAACACTTAATCATGTAAATAACAATTTCATTTAATATATATATAAACATGGAAAAGTTCGGGTCACTACAGTACCTACCCGTTAAATAAATTTCGGCCCGAAATTTTAAGCAGTTGGAGGTGTTGACGTATCTTCTGGAAATAAATGCGGGTATTTCTTCTTCATCTGATCTTCACGCTCCCAGGTGAACTCGGGTCCTCTACGAGCATTCCATCAAACCTTAACAATCGGTATCTTGTTTTGTTTAAGTCTCTTAACCTCACGATCCATTATTTCGACGGGTTCTTCAATGAATTGAAGTTTTTCATTGATTTGGATTTCGTCCAACGGAATAGTGAGATCTTCTTTAGAAAAACATTTCTTCAAATTTGAGACCTGGAAAGTGTTATGTACAGCCGCGAGTTGTTGAGGTAGCTCCAGTTGGTAAGCTACTGGTCCGACACGATCTATAATCTTGAATGGTCCAATGTACCTTGGATTTAGTTTCCCCCGTTTACCAAATCGAACAACGCCTTTCCAAGTTGAAACCTTAAGCATGACCATTTCTCCAATTTCAAACTCTATATCTTTTCTTTTACTGTCCGCGTAGCTCTTTTGTCGACTCTGGGTGGTTTTCAATCTTTGTTGAATTTGGATGATTTTCTCGGTAGTTTCTTGTATTATCTCCGGACCCGTAATCTGTCTATCCCCCACTTCACTCCAACAAATCGGAGACCTGCACTTTCTACCATAAACTGCTTCAAACGGCGCCATCTCAATGCTTGAATGGTAGCTGTTGTTGTAGGAAAATTCTGCTAACGGTAGATGTCGATCCCAACTGTTTCCGAAATCAATAACACAAGCTCGTAGCATGTATTCAAGCGTTTGTATCGTCCTTTCGCTCTGCCCATCTGTTTATGGATGATAGGCAGTACTCATGTCTAGACGAGTTCCTAATGCTTGCTGTAATGTCTGCCAGAATTTTGAAATAAATCTGCCATCCCTATCAGAGATAATAGAGATTGGTATTCCATGTCTGGAGACGACTTCCTTCAAATACAGTCGTGCTAAAATGTTTCTTGAGATCCTTGTACATCTTCCCCATTTCAGGATGTATTGAGTATCTGGTTTTATGAGCTTCTCTAAGTACCATTTCTCTCATATCTCTAAATTTTGGTACCCAAATCCTTTCAGCCCTATACCGGGTTCTGTCTTCCCGAATATTAAGATGCTTCTCCGATCCTTTGGGTATTTCATCCTTTAAATTTCCCTCTTTTAAAACTCCTTGTTGCGCCTCCTTTATTTGAGTAGTAAGGTTAGTGTGAATCATTATATTCATAGATTTTACTCGAATGGGTTCTCTGTCCTTTCTGCTCAAGGCGTCGGCTACCACATTTGCCTTCCCCGGGTGGTAACGAATCTCAAAGTCGTAATCATTCAACAATTCAATCCACCTACGCTGCCTCATATTCAGTTGTTTCTGATTAAATATGTGTTGAAGACTTTTGTGGTCGGTATATATAATACTTTTGACCCCATATAAGTAGTGCCTCCAAGTCTTTAATGCAAAAACAACAGCGCCTAATTCCAAATCATGCGTCGTATAATGTTGCTCGTGAATCTTCAATTGTCTAGACGCATAAGCAATCACCTTCGTCCGTTGCATTAATACACAACCGAGACCTTGCTTTGCTGCGTCACAATAAATCACAAAATCATCATTCCCTTCAGGCAATGACAATATAGGTGCCGTAGTTAGCTTTTTCTTCAATAATTGAAACGCCTTCTCTTGTTCATCCTTCCATTCAAATTTCTTCCCTTTATGCGTTAATGCAGTCAAGGGTTTTGCTATTTTGGAGAAATCTTGGATGAATCTTCTGTAGTAACCATCCAATCCTAAAAATTGTCGTATATGCTTCGGAGTTTTTGGGGTTTCCCACTTTTCAACGGTTTCGATCTTTGCTGGGTCCACCTGGATACCTTCTTTGTTCACTATGTGACCGAGGAATTGAACTTCTTCCAACCAAAATGCACACTTTGAAAACTTAGCGTACAGTTTTTCTTTCCTCAATACTTCTAGCACTTTTCTCAAATGTTCTTCGTGCTCTTGATCATTCTTTGAGTAAATAAGTATGTCATCGATGAAAACAATGACAAACTTGTCAAGATATGGCTCACACACTAGGTTCATAAGGTCCATGAACACAGCTGGTGCGTTAGTTAATCCAAACGGCATAACCATAAACTCGTAATGACCACAACGCGTCCTAAAAGCAGTTTTTAGAATATCATCCTCCTTTACTCGCATTTGATGATATCCAAAATGTAAATTGATCTTCGAATAAACCGATGAGCCTTGTAGTTGATCAAATAAGTCATCAATTCTCGGCAGTGGATAACGGTTTTTGATGGTAAGTTTGTTCAACTCTTTGTAGTCAATACACAATCTAAATGTACCATCCTTCTTCTTGACAAACAAAACAGGAGCTCCCCATGGTGATGTGCTTGGTCGAATGAAACCACGTTCTAATAGTTCTTGCAGTTGGCTTTGCAGTTCTTTCATCTCGCTGGGTGCGAGTCTATAAGGAGCACGAGCTATTGGTGCATCTCCTGGTATAAGATCTATTTGAAATTCAACAAATCGATGTGGAGGTAGTCCCGGTAATTCTTTCGGAAATACATCGGGAAATTCTTTTGCGACGGGAACATCATTGATGCTCTTTTCTTCAGTTTGTACTTTCTCGACGTGTGCTAGAACAGCATAGCAACCTTTTCTTATTAGTTTTTGTGCCTTCAAATTACTAATAAGATGTAGCTTCATGTTGCCCTTTTCTCCGTACACCATTAAGGGTTCTCCTTCTTCTCGTACAATGCGAATTGCATTTTTATAACATACGATCTCTGCTTTCACCTTCTTCAGCCAGTCCATGCCAACTATTACATCAAAACTCCCTAACTCTACTGGTTTCAAATCAATCTTAAATATTTTGCTACCCAGTTTAATTTCTCGATTCCGGCATATATTATCTGCTGAAATTAATTTACCGT